>NC_056733.1:820432059-820549559 GCF_019279795.1 Protopterus annectens
GTTTTTTTTTTTTGGCTTTCACTCTCTCTCTCTCTCTCTCTGTCTCTCTCTCTATCTCGGCCTCTCTCCACTAAATGGATTGAGCCGCTTTAAATAGACTGCAGCATGGATTTTGTAGGTGATGTACATGATCAGGTGATGGCCTCTGCACCAGTCAGTGTCCACCACTTGCTACCTGCATGCAGCATGCTGTTTAGTACTTCCATTTACCACTGTCATGGCAACCCACTACTATAAATCCCTATATCATGTAGGCGTGGTCCCTTTACCTTTCCTTTATGGAGGACATCCTTCCTGTGTGTGGGCAGCAGTGTTACAGACAGCAGGTAACAATACCCCTTACAAGAGGACTTGCAGACTCAGGCCAGCTAGATATTTGTACAAGGTTCCAGACCTAAAGACAGTGTGAGTAGTGTTGTTATATGCATTGCATAGCACCAATGTTACAGGGTTTGTGTGTACATACTAGCTTAACATGAAATGCAGTCTGTCTGCATAGCTCTCAACTATGGGCCTATTCACATGATGGCCAGAGGTGTGCCTGTTATGTTTTGTCTGTCCACCACACAGGTCTTATGTCAGATATATCACTGGCATTGTGTGTGTTGAGTGCTATCAGTACATGGATACATCCATTTGTGTTTCTAACTTCATATTCCTGACTAAGGGTATGTTGCAGACTATACTGTAACACCAGCAACTTTCTCAGTATATAAGAACACTATTTCACATATGGCCCTGTGTTCCAGCCTCTGTCCTCCACTTATATACCAGGCTTTGTCCATATGACATGCAGTAAGGGGTTATGTAGTGGCCTGTGATTATGTTGTGCTGCCATTCCTGCCGTCATTCCAGTGCTGTTGTGGCCCCCACACATATTGTGGGGTTGGGTCGATATATATATGTGGACTTCAGCTCCACAAAACGTGTGCACTTCTGCAGTCCAGAGGTCAGCGTATGTAACAGTGTTATATGCCTCTGTAAGTCAGTCTGTGGGGGAGGGGTATGCACCATATATAACCTAGGCTTTTACAACATGTGAGGGATATTGGTAGTAAGCCGCCTTAAGGTATATGGCTGTACATTACCATACATTTCACCTTGGGAACATTGGTGGCATAATGCTTACTGTCATAGAGCATGTCCTGTTTGTCAGTGTGATTGTGATGTTTTCAGTTAAGCATTGTTATGTAACAAATACATCCTCATTGTGGCAGCTTAGTTCTTTTCCCCCTAGGGGTTGAGTACAGAGTGTAATTTGAGGCTGCTGAACTATACATCTGCATTACTTAGTATTGATTGATTGTTATCCTCTGACCCAGTCTTTCTTTACTGTTGTACTACTTGAAGGCCTTGGCTTGGACAGCGACATATGTTATGCTTTCGGATTACTGTATAAAATGATCTGCTTGAGAGTTGCATTACTCAGTTAGTATGTATTTCAAAGTCTTAACAGCTATATGACATGGCATATATAACTGCAATAGTACACAAACATTTCTTATGTATGCAAACTTTTGTGTGGTGTCATATCCTTTGAATTCTCTGTTGGTATATGTTTCAGGCAACAATTGTCTTTTGTATAAGTGAATCATACACTGTCCATTTGAAAATTTGGCAACTGTAGGAATACTGGCTGTTCAATATACTGTGCACCCTCTAAATATGTATCTTCCTATACATAACTATGTGTGTATATGTGTAGTTACATATATAGTTATATATATGTATATATATATATATATATATATATATATATATATATGCATATATGTGTGTGTGTGTGTGTGTGTATGTATCTTTGGAATGTTTATTGCTTCCACATTGTACATTCCCTATGGCAGTCAGACTGTACTGCATGATATGCTATTGATACCATCCTCACATCATACAAGTGGGATGAATTACTGTTAACGTCTTGTGGCCATGTTGTGTAAGGTCCTGGGTATGTGACTTGCAACAGTTGGTATTGCATTGCAGGGCAGATCTGTTTGGCTGTGGGAGAGGGGGTGATATCAATACTTACAAGAGGTATTTAGCTTGAACCTCATCACTCCCATTAACGGTGCCTTTGTCATATATGTATTTTTTATGTTTTCTTTTATATCTATAGATATATATCTGTATATACATATATGTATATATCTGCTTACATATATATTGCTATATATATATATATATTGCTGTATATAGACATATATGTAGACATATATATCTATAGATGTATGAATATGTATATATATATATATATATATATATATATATATATATATATATATATATATATAATGTATATATTTATATATATGTATATATATATATATATATATATATATGTATATATAAATACACACACACACATATACATCTATATGTATGAATACATTTCCTGTACTGTTGAATGACTGTGCTGGATGATATGCTTGTGAAAACATCAGGGTTATGTATATGTGACATGTCTTAGTGGCAAATCACTTTGGCTATGGTGTGCACAGTCCTGGGTTTGAGCCTTGCAAAAGCTGTTTATTTTTTTGCTGGGCAGAACAAGGGCCATTGGATACAGAGTGATTAAGGCACTTTTAAGTAGTTGTAAGTGGGTTTGCGTGGGTTTGCGTGAGGGTAAGCACTGCTAACTTCCGGTTACAGTTTCTTATACTCAGTTAGCTTCTAAATTTCTTAACCTGTGTAGGCATTGCTTACCCTCGTGCAAACAAGCTTAAACCCACTTACTGCTAATTAAAAGTGCTTACTCTCGCTTAACCTCGCACAAATTTCTTTAAAAGAAATGAAAAAAGGTTGATAGGAAAGTGGTGAAAAAGGGGCACAAAGAGGAAAAGACAGTAAGGAAAATAGCTAGGGATGTGCAGGACGGGTGTAGGGAAGGTCCATAGCTGCCCATTTCTTCTACAGCAACAGTTGTGCATATACACTGATTTGGAAGTAGATTTGGGCACTCACACACATGAGAGAGAGGTGAGGACAGCAATAATATGTTGTGATGCCAATTAGATCAGATTACATGTGTCCAGTGGACACATGTGTGAAATGGACAGCTATGTATGGGGCGAGATTTATTTTTGGGAACAGATTGTCCTTTTTTTTTTAAGGTGAGAGTGGGATGTTGGGGAGGGATAGTATGCATATTTGGGGAGGTAGGTGGGGTAGGATAACAGACAAGACAGATAAGACAGCATACAGGGGCTGTATATGACACATGTGGGGGTAAGCACCTTGGATGGGGAGTGTTGTTTGAAAGTCGGAAGCCCATGAGCCCCCTAGTGGAAACAGTGGGACTCAGGTCCCCACCCATAGGCATTCACCACTGCACCTTCATGTCCCTGAAGGTGGCTGTGCTGGGGGCTGAGTAGGAGGGGCAGGCTGACCCTCTAGTTGCATCACGCGGTCCTCAAGCTGGTGTAGTAGATCTCCAAACTCCCTGCGGAGCTTGTTACGCACCATACTTCGGACCTGACGATGGGTGACAGTACCCTATCCACACCCGCTCCCAGTGGGGACAAGCTCCATCCCCTGAGGTGGTTCCACCCAAAGTTGGTGCAGGACCAGTGGATTAGGAGGTCCCGGGGTGGGCCCCAGACATGCTGGTGCCCGGTGCCACGGCCAGATGAGGTGGGAGAGGAGGGGTCCGCTGGGACCGGCCTTCTCAAACTCGCTATGGTGTTTGAATTTTACAACGTATGTGGGTTAGTAATAGTCAACACATTCCAGGATTAGGTATAACAGCATGCATAGATATTCCTATTAACCCGAAACACCAGATATGGAACAGTTGCATAGCAAACAGAACACATGCATATATGGAACCACAGTGGCCATTACAACAGCATGCAGGTACATTGATGACAGCATGCCACCATGCGGGAGTATTTCAACATGGCACATGCATAGAACAAATTTCAATATTTATCAAACAATATGACATATGTCCCAAAAGCAGATTTAATAGTGCACATACCGATTGAGTTGTGTATTTATTTTATTGTTGAAGATATGGTGGGGGGGGAGATGTCAATTAACACTTTGTATATCCCTGTAGTTCTCATTACTTTCCTAGTCCATGCTGTGATCTGTACCTTGCAGGTATTATTACACTACCATATGGCCTTAGTTTGGACAGTGGTATGGATGTAGTCAACTATATACGTGAACTGAGTTTTACCTGCAGTTTACACCTCTGACCTGGTATACCTGTGGATGTATTGTTTGTTAACACTACCTGACTGTTTCTACGCATATTCCCAGATTCCAGGTTGATGTTATGCACATACCTCTCCATCTCTTATTGCACACACTCTGGGCATGTCTTCCCAACATGCAGGTGAAATCGGGACATATTTTGACTATTGCCATCATAAGCCTTTGGTGAGTTGTACAATGACAGGTTTGTTTTCATAGACATTTTCCAAATATTTATAGGCCTGATAGTTATATGACATTAAATGTTGCCTACATGTCAGAGATTAGCATGCTGATATGCCAGGAGGAACAGCCAGCAGATATGGGCCAATTCTATTGGCATTCCAGACAGATCTGTACAGTCGAGGGGTATGATTCTGCATACAGCTTACTACCACTCCCAGGATTCAAACCATGGCTGTGTGTGCTAAAATAACAGTGTACATCACAGCTGGGTGTGCTATATAGATATTTGCTGTGTATCTTTTCTCAGAATTCTTTCTATAAGTCTCCCATGGTTTTACAATCTGACTTTGTAATTCCAAAACTCTTATACGGGGTTTTCTAGACAGTTTTATTATGTAGCTCTGTGTGGATGACAGTGATGAGTAATAACTTATTAGTCAGAGATACTACAACACTAGCACTGCCATACCATACCAGACTAAACAGTACCAGTCCAAGATTTCAATCTTTTATTTCTAGGCACAGTTTTCATATCTGACAGACCTATGGGGGGGGGGGTGTTTGTTAACACCACCTGAATGTTGTCACACATATTACCAGATTCCACATTATTATTATGCACATACGTCTCACTCTGTTACTGCACACACTCTAGTCATAGCTTCACAACATGGGGGTGGAGTTGGGACATACTTTGCTTATTACTCTCATAAAACTTTGGTGAGTTGCTAGAGTGACAGGTATGTTCTTATAGATATATTCCTGACAGTTATGATGTCTGACAATGTTGTATGTCATTATTTGCTGCCTAAACTTCTGAGATCATCCCACTGATTTGCCAGGGGGACAGGGTGACAGGCAGGGGACTTACACCAATTATCTGGACTTTCTGACAATATCTGTACAGTTGTGGGGTATGATTCTGCATACAGTTTAGTACCACTCTCAGGATTTGAACCATGGCTGTGTATGCTAAAACTACAACACTTCACATCTCAGCTGAGTGTGCTATTTGGATTATGTTGTCTATCTTTTCACTGTTTTCTGTCTAAGTCTCTCTCAGTTGTACAATATGACCTTGTGATTACAACAGTCATATACAGACATTCCTACACATTTTATTTATGTAGCACAGTGTGGGTAACAGTGCTTAATACAACAGTACTATTAAGAGATTACAACACTACATTACCATATGATACCAGAGTAAACACAAGCAGTCCAGGAGTCAGACCTTTACTGCCAGGCTGTTACCCTTTTATTTACATACAACCTATAAGAGACTCTTCCTGCCATATTGTCTGGTTTATTCAGTACATGCCATACACAATACAGGTTTTATTTATTTATTTATTCCAGTTTGGTGACTGGAGAGGTCCACTGGGCTCGAGAGCCTGTTTTCAGTGGAGGCCCGGGGAGAAAAGCTCCACAATACAAAGTTACATCACATAATGAATTACAAAGAAAAATATTTGCATTGCAATCAGTAGGTAGTATTACAAACAACAGGTAGAATTGCAGTCAAACAGGTATCATTCACTAAAACAACAAAGATATTAATGAATTGTCCAGGAGAACGGGAGGCATAGAGCATAATGGCTGGATGTTAATATTAGTTACATTTATAATCTAGGTCTATGAGAGAAGTTAGAAAGGTATGAAGGTTAGCCAGGAGAGAAGGAGGAAGAGAGCTTGGGAGGTATGGGATGAAGAGTGCAGTTACATTTTCTGTGAAGAAACAGGTAAGAATGAAGTTGTGTTTTGAAGGAGTGTAGGTTTTCACAGGTCCTCAGGGTAGAGGGTAGGGCATTCCAATTTTTAGCTAGGGAAAAGGAGAGTAAAAGCTGACCAGCTGGGCGCTTGGGTTTGTGGATGGTTATAAGGTTTTGGTGGGTGGATCTAAGGAGTCTGAGGGGGGTATATGGTTGTAGAATATTAGATAGTGAGGGGCAGCTAGTAGGTTGAAATAATAATTTGTTGGCTGTGACAATTTGGAGGAAGTCAAGTTGATTGGGGAGTTCAATCCAATTTAAAGATTGAAGGGAGGTGCAGTGATGAGAGAAGGATTTTGCCTTGGTAGCAAATCTGGAGATTTTATTATAGCATACTTCCAGTTTGGAGGTGAGGGTGGAAGATAAATTAGTAAGCAGAGGAGCGCCATACAAAAGAGAGGGGAGGAGATAGGTTGTGGTCAAAGTATGTCTAGTAGAGGGAGAGAGGAAGTGGTTGTTTCTGTACAGTAGGCCGAGTTTTATGTGGGTTTTCTTGATGTTAAGTTGGATGTGGGTATTGAATTTTAAGTGTTCATTGATGGTGATCCCCAGGAGTTTGGCAGAGGGAATGATGTCGATAATGGAGCTGTTAAGGCTGGTAATTTGAAATGAGTTTTTATCAGTGGGAGAGGATTTTGAGGGAGTGAATAGAAGAATCTTTGTTTTGTTAGCGTTATACTGGCAATTTATACTGGCAATTAACTTTCTACTACTTTTAGATTTATTTCTTATGACAGTACATTCAAGAGTATTACTAACCTGCCTCGCGAAGCAACCTCTGCAATCTACAGGCATGGGCTTCCCAGTTCACAGCCCACTCGTCTGCTGCTATCAAAGACATAAAAGGAATATTTAGCCATACCTATCCATAATATACATGAGCTGGCAATTATTAAACAGGTAGTAGACTGATACTTACAAATGGCTTGGACATCAGCGATCCGCCTAGTCTCTTGGATCCACTGATCCAAGAGCACCCTCTTTCTCCACTTCATGTTGGCATAGTGATGCCTGACCTGCTCACCAGTTTGAGGTATGCCAGTGGCACTGATGAGTTCATGGGCGAGACGATCCCAGGCTTCCACTTTATATTGAAAACCCTGGTACTGGCCCTGCAGCAGTCTCTGGTCATTGCTTTAACAAGGAGTCCTACCATGACTTTAGACTCCTGGATGCCCCAGTGCTGCACCCGGAAGCACACTCCTTCTCCCACACCAGTCATAGTGCCTACAGGAGGAAGCTGCAACCAGTTATGCCTGTGGGGTTTAAATAGGGTGATTTCCCACACTTTGCCATGATTGGACAGTTTTGAAAATGCTAAGCTATGGGTAAACCTGCTTACCTAAGGTTGGCATTCCTTAAAGGGGTATACCAATGGGCAAACTGATTTAGCTGGCCTACACATTGCTTACACCTAGTAAGGAGGGCTGTGCAATGCTTAGCATTGCTTAACTTTTAATTTGCATACTATTTGCTGTTTGGCATTGATTTATTTTTCATTACATGTTATATATGTGTTTGGTATCCATGATTCATGTGTACATACACTGTATGGGGTCCTTGTGTTTATTAGGGGATTTCAACACTTTATTACAATGACACCTCACATCTGGACTTAGTGCAGTACTCCAGTTTACATATTTATCTTATGTAGTAGGTTATACAACATAAAACTGCATATAGATTCCTTTCACATGTTAAGTTTGATTTTCCTATAGTGAGGCTCTGTTTGGTGATACCTCATTCTTATGTACTGCTGTGATGGATTACTTGTTAACTACTGTGACTATAGTGTACAGAGTCCTGTGTTCAAGACCTGCAAGGGCTGTTTATTTTGTTGCTGGGCAGAACAGCGGCTGTTGAGACAGAATGATTAAGGCACTTTTAAGCAATTGTAAGTGGGTTTACGTGGGTTTGCGTGATGGTAAGCAATGCTAACTTCCGGTTAAATATGCTTACAGAGGGTTAGCTTCAATATTGCTTAACCTGTGTGCGCATTGCATACCCCCATGCAAACAGGCTTAAACCTGCTTACAGCTGCTTAAATATGCTTACTCCCGCTTACTACTGCTTAATAGTGCTTACTCCCACTTACCCCCGCACTCATTTAGACAGAAATGGAACATGGTTCTTGTGAAGGTGGTGGATTTGGACACTATATGGATTTATCATTCATTACATGTTATACCTTTGATTTGTATCCCTGATTCATGTGTACATATACTGTATGGGGCACTTGTGTTTATCTGTGGATTTACAACATTATTACAATGACAGCTCACATCTGCATTTAATGCAGTACTCCAGTTCACAAATATATGTTACTTAGTAGTTTATACAACAAAAAATATAGTTCATAAAGTGATTTGACATGGAAAATGGAATTGACTGGAGTGAGAATCGACCCGGGAATAACTGCTCGTAAGGTGAATGCTCTGACCACTACACTATTGCAGTACTGCTTCATTTGCATGTATCTTGATATTTATCTTCTTGTGCCATTTAAGCTACAGTATACATAGCTAAGCAATGGCAATATTTTAAATATTGCTCTTATAAACTTGGAGGGGTGTTGCTAGGGTAACGGGATTTGTTTTTATGTACATTTTCTGATGGTTTTGATGTCTGACACTCATATGTTTGCCATTATTTCAGATGATATCACCCCAGTGGTTTGGCAGGGTAAATTAGGGACAGGCCAGACGTATGTGCCACATATCTGGACATACTTGCATTGATCTATGCTGTTGGGGGTATGCAACCCCCTATGAATGGTCTCACTCATTGTAATTGCCAAACGGCAGTTCTTGACTGTGGGGGCATGTATATTGTGAGAGCCCTGCTCTCAGATATGCCTCCTACACTTGTCCATGCTCCGTGTCCATTTAGGAGCCGAGGCAGCGCGCCTTTATTACTATGCATGGCGCATTGCCATGCTGCTCCTATACGGTCACTTCCGTGGAGGAATAAGCTATTTCTGCATGGAACCTTACTGAATCCTGGGGATTATTATCATCGTTTTACATAAAAGTATGCTTTGTTTCACTAGGATTTACTCTTTTGCAGCATAGAAAGCTAGGCACCAGTGTCACTCACAAGATTTAGTAAAGCATCACAGATCTGATGAGATGCCTGGTTGCAACAATGCTTACACCTTAACAAAACAAATACCTTCTCATCACATCTTATGAGCATAATTTTAAACTTTACTAAAACAGCTCTGCCTGATATCATTCCCCCATACAGGATTGAGTTGGGTTATTAAATTCTGTATTTTTCCTTTGCTTTGAGCTACAACAAAGTGGTTTATGATACCAAAATGCAGAAGTACAGAAACACAGACACATGACACTCACACACAAAACCAAAATACTTAAGATTTCCCACTTTATATGGGTAGCAGCAGAGATGTATTCCTTTTTGGCCTTCTAATCTGCATTGTCTTATATAGTCCTTTGATTTTTCACTCTTTCAAGATCAGGATTATGTGACTCAGCTTTTTCATCTTCAGCCTTTTTCAGTACAACCCATGGATCCATGATGAAAGACTGAAGACAATACTCAATCACATAATCCTGATTTCTAAAGATACACTTGAGCTTAATCAGAAGCATTAGCCTCAAGCAGTAAAGAGAAGAGGCAGCTTAATGGTAGAATATGTGTTACTTCGGCCCAAAGTGGCCTTCATGCCTTACAGCAATACCGTATTCCATAGGCTATAACCTGGACCACTATCGCATAAACCATTTTTTTCTTATTTCTTTATTGTAGTCTTTGAAAACTGCTTTGTAGCAGCTGAATTACTAAGTGTTCTTGTTATCTGATGTTTGATATATATAAAATGAGATGATACGTGATTTTAAAATGTGCTCTGAACAAACCTCAGGTAAGACTACAGCAGTGTAGGATGGCTACATTTTGTTTATTGTAGGGGTTTGTTCTGTGTAATGTCTTGCCTAGCTTGGTTAGTGTCTCCTGTCACTGAAACTGTGTTTGTCTGGTGTATATCTGAGTAGAGAACTGAGCATCTGCAAAGAAAATATTAAGCCCAAGAGATAGCACTTAGTTTGATCTCAGGAAGTCACTTTATGTGGGAAGTTGTAGCTGAATGAAGTAAGGTACTTAAAGACATTTGACATTTATATACCATGCTAGTTATCTCCCACTCTTCCAACTATATTGCCCATCTTTGTTCCTGAGAAAATGTTTTTCTTTTCTTAGCCAACGTCAGCCGAACTTCTGAGCAGCAGCTGTAGCAATGTACATGAAAAAAAAAAACAGACACAGGTGATTTTAACTCCTCAAAGTCTGGAAGGGCCTTTTTAAAGACACTTTCTGTGTTTGCGGGGTTTATGCTGTACAGTCAACAAAATGTTTAATTCTAGTTTAATTTCTGATTGCACTACATTCCAGAGATGCCTGCTTGCAATTCTACTTGCCATAGCATAGACAGAGATAGCTTCTGCATCCAGATTAATGTTCCCTTTTTAATAATCAAATCAGTTAAGTCAGTGCCAGGAGTGGATACCTTTCTGCTTTGGTTAAAACATGGAGGAATTAAGTGAGAGGAGTCAATGTGTGCCCTTTTTGTTTGAAGCAAGGTCTAGCACATAGGTTTGTTCTGCACACATATTAATATAAACACAGCAGTTTACTGAGTGTAATGCAACGTCAGGTTTTAAAATGGGGAATCATTGCTTTGGCCACATATTTCACACAGCTTTTATTTGTGATGAAAGCAGAGTGGTTGTCTAAATGAAGCTTAATAAAAATATATTTGGCCACATCCAGTGAAACACTGGCAAACTGACTCATCATTCTAGTCTGTCAGGGTACGTACTGAAAACATATGTGTGTGTGAGTGTGTGTGTGTGTGTGTGTGTGTGTGTGTGTGTGTGTGTGTGTGTGTGTGTGTGTGTGTGTGTGTGTGTGTGTGTGCATGTGTGTGTGTGTGTGCGTGTGTGTGTGTGTGTGTGTGTGTGTGTGTATGTGTGTGTGTGTGTGTGTGTGTGTGTGTGTGTGTGTGTAGCAACTAACTGTGCTGCAGACAGTCATTGTACTCACTGTACAGCCCTTAGAATACCAGTTTACCTGCTGTCAAAACTGTTAAACTAAAAGAAGAACTTAGACATTACACATACATACACACACACACACACACACACACACACACACACACACACACACACACACACACACATACACACGCACGGACACGCACACACACACACACACACATGCACATACACACACACACACACACACACACACACACACACACACACACACACACACACACACACACACACACACACACAACTTTGTAAAACTGCTTGTTGTTGAAACCAGTATAGGATTATAAGAAAGTGCCCTCACTGGGAACTACATTACTGCAGATTCACCATGTTACTCTGTTCTTTATAATACTGAACCCCCAACCCATAGTCCTGGTTATGGCCTGTCAGCAATATCACAAAGGAATAGGTCACTGGTGTTAAACTCAGGGCTACAAACTCTGCACCAACAGGCTGGCTAATCTTAGAATTTTACTTAAACTAGACATACATAAGAACATATATACATACTGATGTAGTCATTACATGTCTGGCAGTTGGCTTAGAATATTAAGGATCTGTTAATGAACTGTTTCCTATGGTCCCAGGTTTAATTCACTCAGCCTCCATTACCTAACTGCATGACTCTGAGCAAATCACTTAACTAGACAACGATCCTGGACTGAGCAGAGCCAGATCAAGGTCAAACGGGGCCCTATGCAGGGTAATAGATCGGGGCCCTCCAGAGCAGACCCTCCTGTGGCAACAACCTACCCCCCCCCATAGTAGACTTGGCTGTTTCTCCTCAGTTACCATAAACACTGTTAAGACCTGTCAATGTGCATACTGCTTTCTTATTTACGTCTACAGTGAGTACAGATATTGAAATAAAATAGCACAAACATTAATAGCCATTTGCTAAACAAACAATACAGTCTCACAAAGAAAACAAACAGCATGATCAGTAAACTTCTTCTCTGCCCTTGAAACTCACATTCATTGGAACGGCATTAAAACCCACACTCAAAGGAAATGCATATGGCCAGTGGAGGATTAAGTTTACCTTTGGGTCATTTTCAAACCATAGGCTCGGCTCCTTGCATACATTTTTAGGGTCATGCATGCATGTATGTGTTCTTTGATTCACCTTCCTGATTGTATTAAATTATTTTCATTGTAAAATACAGCACCACTTGTTAGAATGCATTTTAAATTTGTAGTTTTGAACATTATTCCAGTAAACAATATGTTTGTTTGTGTCTTTCGGCTTTTCCCAGTTAGGGGTCGCCACAGCGGAACTCCGGTCTGCTAATGATTGGCAGCAGAGTTTTACTTGCTGGCTTGCCGGGCCTAACGCACAACCTTCAACGAAGGAACGCCCGTTCACGCATGTCGCCACACAGAAGACGCTCTAACTGAGAATTGAATGGGCAATGTCTAACTGTGAAACAAAATATATGAACCAATAATGACTGAACTACTCATTTCAGAAAATTTCAATCATAAAAGGCCACTCAGACATCTGAAATTACAATCCACCAATATCAGTCAATAAGCACAATATCCGCAGAAGTAAAAGTCATCCGAATAATTACATATTAAAGAGATCTGTAACTAATGAAGAAGTTGCTATTGGCAAACAACTTTACATTTCAGTGTTTAATCTACAAATTCAGTGCCTGCTGCCCTTGAATTAATTGCCTATGTAACATTAAAAAAATCAATAAGCTGGTAATATTGCAGTAGGGAATGACTGACAAACTGACAAGTTCATAGTTACTAGGCATCTCATACAAAGGAGGATAGACTCATGAGTGCAGAACCCCTATCCCCCCTTATAATGCACCAAATAATCAGCAATCATATGGGCACAGCAATATCAGCACTCCATCTACATGGTGTGGGAGTAGAATCGACAGCCTTCTGTACCACAGGCAATTATGCTTCTAACACTGATTTCAAATTCTACAGCACAAACAGTGACTGCTATTTGCTAAACAAAACAGCAAGATGCACATTGAAAAACAGACTTAGCATGAGCAACAGTAAACTTCTCTTCCCTTGAAACTTTCAATTCCATGAAAATGCACTGAAACTCATAATCCCTTAAAAATGCACTGAAACTCAAACTTACAATTCTGTCAGCAGACTGATAGTTTGTGTAGAAGATACAGGCTCTTGTCAACACTGAAGCTCACAATTCCTTCAGCAGTTTGGTAGCTGGTGTAGAGGATTCAGGCTGTTGTCTCCTGTAACCAAATTATAGGTTCAAGCCCAAGTTAATTGACTAGCCTGCCCCCCCCCCCCACTAGGGGATTACATACTGTACCTCCATACCTTTCAACCTCTTAGCACAAGAAATCTAGACAGAGCCTAAAATAATGGGGAACAAAAATAAGGACAGATTTCAAATAGTGATCTTATGAACTAAGAAAGTTGCCAGAATAATAGGATTTGTCTTAGCATGCATTTTCTGAAGGTTATGGAGTCTGAAACTTAAATGTATGACATTATTTAGTGAGTTCAATCCTCAGTGATTTGCCAGAAAACCACAAATTTTATGAGGAACAGGCCAAAAATATGAGGCAAAAATCTGGACAGTTAAGAGGTATGCATACCTCTCAACCTCTTAGTGCAAGAAATCTGGACAAAGCCTAAAATAATGGCTATACAATGTCCCAAAATATGGATAGATTATAAATATTGCTTGGTTTAACTTAGAAAGTTGCCAAAATAACAGGATTTGTGTTAGCATGCATTTTCTGGAGGATATGACGTCTGAAACTCATGGATATAATCATTTAGTGACTTCAGTCTTCCATGAATTGCCAGAAAACCACAAATTTTATGGGGAATTAGCCAAACATATAAGGCAAAATCTGGTCAGCTGCCTAAAATAATAGGGATACAATGGCCCAAAAATGAGGATAGATTTTAAGTATTGCCCTTTTTAACTTAGAAAGTTGCTAGAATAACAGGATTTGTGTTAGCGTGCATTTCTGAAGAAAAAATAAGTCAGAAAATGATATGTCATTATTTAGTGACTTCAGTCCTCCGTGAATTGCCAGAAAACCACAGATTTTGTGAGAAACAGACCAAAACTACGAGGCTAAATCTGGACATTTGAGAGGTATGTTGAAAGAGATGCACTCATACACCTTCGCTGTCACACACACTTTACCTCTCATACGAACAGAATAGCTAGTTTAAATTACAAACACACACACTTTCTGTCACATACAGAATGGATCTACAAGTTTAAATTATATACTTATACTCACACACACACACACACTTTATCTCTCATACGTACAGAATGGCTAGTTTAAATTGCAAACACACATACACACTCTTTCTCTCTCATACAGAAACAGAACGGCTGCTTTAAATTACATACATTAACATACGCATACATATGTAGACATACACTTCTCTCTAGTTTAAATTACACTTTTAAATATACATACATAAATACACACACACACACACACACACACACACACACACACAAACTTACCTTCTCTCTTAGAGGAACGGCTAGTTTAAATTCTGCGCGTAAGTATGGAATGTTTTATACGTGTACTTCCTACTCCAGCGGTGGTGACGCACACATGCTTCTCCTTAAAGGAGAAGACGTCACCACCTCTGTGTTTAGAAGTTTAATTACTAAAACAAATGCTTAAGCCTGAGTCCCCCTCCCCCAGCCACAAGGCCCTAGGTGACTGCTTATGTCACCTACTGCTGGATCTGGCTTTGGTAATTAGTCTGAAAAAGGTCCATGGAGATCAGTGCTCTACCCCAGAAAACAAATACAAATAATAAAATAAAACAAACAAATCAGGCATTTTTCAACCATCACAGAGCTAACACTTTTCAGCCATCTCAGAATCAAACAGTAGATGAACATCACATCAAAAATTATATCTGCAAGACAAATAAAAGTTAGTGAATTGCAATACAATACATGCATTGAGTATATACATGGACAAGGTATAATATATATATATATATATATATATATATATATATATATATATATATATATATATATATATATCTATATATATATATACATATATACAAATTGCATAATATGATGAAAAAACATAATATATCCCTAGAATAATAGTGTAGATGGTGAGACTGTGCAGTGAAAGTATGCATGCCGTGTTAAGTGAATCTTGGTGATCAGTAGGCAGATATAGTCTACAAATTAATATGCCATATGTGTATCTTGGAGAATAAATCACAAAATGAATGAGATTAATTTATTTACTTTTCTACCAAACCCACTAATATTTAACAGATGTTCTTCCTTGGGTACCCAGAGAGATTGCACTTCACAGGGTAATCTAAGAAGTAGTATAGTGATCAGAATCTCAAGAATCATCGAATTTACTTTTATTCTCTAGTAACTGTAGTCAGCAATCTCTGTGGGGCTCTCAAAACACCATTTTTTTTTAGCTTATTTGTTGTTGGAATCGTTGAGTTGAAAGAAATGTGTAGTCTATTCATAGTTTTCATAGGGTCTATATCACTTCGACAAAACGGCAAAAGTTCGAACACCATATGTTCAAACTTCTAACCTCGAAGTGCAAAACTATAGAAGGTTTAGAACAGCGATTTTTTTCCCAGGGAAAAAAACGCTGTCCCAAGAAACGCACACACAACACAAGCACACCAAAAAACAGTAATCCACACACATACGCTTAAAATCCTACATCTAACCCTACACTAAATTGTACATACAGTACTATCTATCCAATTACTTTAACCCAAACCCTAACCCTAAGGTCCGTCACGATCACACACTCACCTGACCCGCACCCTAACCCTAACTCACCTATCCCACCCTAACCCTAAAGTCTGTCACTATCGCACGCCCACCTCACCCGCGCCCTAACCCTAACTCACCTAACCCGTGCCCTAACCCTAACGTCCACACAATCGCACATTTACCTGAACCCGACCTGTAACTTTCCATCACAGTGCTGAAAATAGTGAAGCCTCAGAAACAGCCCACCAAATTCTTTCCCTAGGATAGAATTCAGTGTTCCGCGGCTTCGCAATAATCAGTTTTCGAATTTCACAGTTCGAACATATGGTGTTCAAACTGCTGAAGTTTCGACGAACTGATAGGAACCGTTTTCATATGGATGCTAGTTTTCCTACACAAACTGTCTTAATTTATGTAAAGAGTGACATGGGAAGTCATTTCTTCTAATGAGAAAATATGCTTCAGTCAGAAAACTTTTGAGCACTGTGCTTCAAAAATGGTGCTGTCCTTAGAATTCACATCCTTAGAATAAAATGCAGATCTTAGTTTTGAAAAAAAAAAAAATACAAGTATTTTTTTTTTTCTTTTCTGTGAGTTTATCCTTGGGATGAGATGTTAAACTGACGCCCTATCTGCTTGAGTTGGTAGTTCAGGTGGATATAAAAGATCCCCCCACAGCACCTACCAAGAAGAGGAGGGGAAATTCTCCAATGCCCTGGCCAAATTTCCCCTAGTAATATAAATACCACCTCAGGTTAAACATCAGTTTTAGACAAACATCTGTTCACAAAGATCTCATCACATTTTTTTGCAATCAAGGTGGAATGTGTAATATTGCTGAGGAGATCCAGCCAAGTGAAATAACAAAATAGACAATGGTGGTTGGCCATTTACATTCAGAGACCATTTCAAAATGAAGCATTTGCTCTGTGCTTCTTCCCCCTCTGCAAATTGGCAGTCATTCATTTCTTTTTTTACGGCCAGTCACAGTGTTAGAACAGTAGTACAAGAAACAGAACTGAATGATTTTTATCCCACCCAGTGTAAAGATCACTTTGGTAAAACCTGAATATTATCGAGTAAATAAACAGAAAATATAAAATGCTGCAAGGACAGGGATATGATGAAATTAGTCTTCACTGTACAGCAGTGTCAATCCTGTACTTCCTGCTGCTATCAAACAAATATTAGCAGTTTCTAAAGCTGCAGCCATATAACAGGAGCTTTAGTTAAAAACACGTGTTTGTATTATTTTAAATATCTTACTGTGTCTAAGAAACAGATTTGTTTGGTACAGTAATGCATTGACGTGTAGGTTTTTGTTATGGATTGTTCAAATGAGATAATATTGTTTCCTTTGGTTCTGTAAAAGGGTACTTGTATAAATGTACAGGAAGCAGCATTTAACTGTATTATGCTTACTACATCATTTATTATCAGCATGTCATGAGGATGCAGACTATCTTTTGATAGCTGTTTCTTCGACTGCCGATAGATAAAAAAAAAATCTGCCAAAAAACTTTTCAGCAGCAGTAGACATTTCTCTTTCTTCCATTGTCGTGTGACCTTGGAGGAGACATATATACTTTAGGGGGTGTGGGAAACCTGTCCCCCATATCAGGTTTGTGGACTTGCCTTCCTCTAAAAATTTATTCCAGGATTGTTGAACGTTGCTTTGGCAGAATTTCTTTGGTCTGTCAGCAGTTGAAGAAACAGATGTTGATTGATTGACATGAACCCTGTGTCATGTAACTGTGTCTGCATTTCGAGAACACGCAATACATAACCTGTTTCATTTTATCTTTACTGAAGGTACTGTATTGCCTTAATTGCTGCTGAAAAAGATGGCATACCTGGTCAATAATCAGTCAATAAATACACGAATACAATGCATCAATGTATGTAAAAAATAATAGTTATGAGAAAAAGGCCTAGACAAAATTATATGGTCAGTGTACAGTATTTATTCTCATTCTGAATGACAGAACAACTCGTTGAAAATAAACATTGCTGTAAGGATTTGGTGAAAAAGAAGTGCGAGTCCTTATAATTTATTTAGTATGAGATATTCTCTTAGCGGAGCTATGCCCCACAACAGTATAAGTAATTCTTTTGTCTTAAAGGACACCCAATGGGGTACATTTTCCCTTTCTTTATTCATCTTTGAACATGTAAATAAAGGAAAAAAATATGCTGGTTTGGACAGGTAGCTGCAGTTCTATGTGCAAGGCAAAAAAACAGTGAGGTGAGCATTTGCATTTTCAAAAGCATTTGAGACAAAAATCATTTTGCATTTTCCTCCTGAATTTCCTAGGGAGACCCTTACTAAATGACAGTCTGAAAATAGTCATTTGGGTTTTCAAAGCTGGAACTTTTTCCCCCAAATAATAGTTTTACATTAATATTTAGAGATACAGTCCCCAGGATTTCAGTGAGAGAATAATAAATTAGGAGGACTACAAGTCCCATGGTGCAAGGTTTTTTATTAATTTCACAGCTGTTGATAAAGGGACAAGCTTGAGTAGATAGATGCCTGATGGGAATGTGTGTACTTGTACTGACGTTTATGAGTTTTTGTGACTGAGCTGTAGTGATGTGAGTTTGGATGAGTTGGACGGATGCAGTGGATTCATATTGCAAAATCAGAACTATGTCTCAAATGATCTGTTAAAGAAGACAATAACAGGGCTTTCCCAATACTGATGAGAGATCATTTTAAGAAAGAAGGCTTGATAAGAGAAGGATTGAAGACCTGAATACTCTTACAGAATCTTGAGAGCCACCAGGTGCCACCTGCCAGTGGAGTAGAGAGTATGAGCTGTCTGACAGAAAGCCAGCAACATTTTAGGACTGGTGAGACCAATATCATGTAGAGCTAAATAACATAGAATTAAGACTTGCACTTTACTGGAGGCTCAAAAGTACAAGTCCATCCATCCTCAACCCCTTTTTCCCATTTTGCACATGGGGTCAGGGTGTCACTTCAACAGTAATAATCATCTTGAGCTAAGGTTCACACTGCTGGGTGGCTAGCCCTGCCGTGGTAGTTCATCTCTACCACTCGCTCGCACACACACTCGCTCCTACAATCAATGTAGAGTGTCCAGTCCACCTACTACATGTCTTTGGAATGTGGGAGGAAACCAGAGCACCTAGAGGAAACCCATGCAACTGCTGGGAGGACATGCAGACTCCGCACAGAGGGCATCCCAGCTGAGAATCGAACCGAAGAACCTCTTGCTGTGAGGTGACTATGCTAACTGCTGCACCATTGCGGCCGCCCCCAAAGAATCATGGCTGTTCTGCAGCCAGGTTTCATTTAACAGCCTGGCTACAAAACTCTGCATCATTTGCAAATGCTCAAGGTAGTACAGCATCACCTCAGGTAAAGGACATTTTTATTATACCATGACCCCCCAAAACGTGCACGCTGATTGGCCAGCGTGCCCGTTGTAAATCGAGTTATACTAATGGAAAAAGGTCCGGTCGCCCGGACTTTTTTCCATTAGTATAACTCGGTTTTTTAAAACACTGTCTCGCTATGTTAAATGGGTTTAACATAGCGAGACAGCTTTAAAATAAGCCGTTGCTTATTTTAAAGCTGTCTCGCCATGTTAAACCCATTTAACATAGCGAATGTTAAAAGCAATGGAGAAAGCAAGATCTCCGTTGCTTTTTAGTGTTTTGCTATGTTAAATGAGTTTAACATAGCGAGACAGTTTAAAATAAGCAACGGAGATGTCCGTTGCTTATTTTAAACTGTCTCGCCATGTTAAACTCATTTAACATAGCTAAAAAAAGCAACGGAGATCTTGCTTTCTCCGTGCTCCCACAACTCTGATGTACTGCGCAGGCACGCGGTACATCAGAACTGCCGGATGCCAGACATCTGCGGAAGGGCAGTAAACAGGCATTATACTATGCCATTATTTAAGAAAAGTAATAGTTTCTTTTCTTAAATAATGTCATGGTATAATAGCAATAACCCACTTCTGGGTGTGGGTAATGCTAAATTTACCCATGGTTGGCTTTGTTTGGTCCCTCGGGCTTCGCCCTCGGGACCAAACCACGCCAACCGTGGGTAAATTTAGCATTACCCACACCCAGGCGTGGGTTATTGCTATAGTAATCAATGAGTGGAAATCAGTGTGCGACCCGAAGTAGATGCTATTCTGAGAGATATGCCTCCAGTGATAACATATTTTGATGGTAGCTGTCACTTGGTCCTTGAGAAAGAGATGGTCACTGACAATTGCTCAAAGATTTCACAGTCCAGACATGATCCCAAGTCTATTGGCACCTCATAAAGTAATTTAAATGCCTTTAGGGTCACCTGCACAATCAAAGCCTTAGTCTTGATCAGACTGAGTTTCAACTGTCTTATTAATCTAGGTCCAGAAGGAAAGTATACAATTTTTAAGAGCATGAATAGTCAGGACTTGTTCCGGAGAAAAGGAGTGCTAGTGCATAGTATCATTGCCATTGTTATGGTACCTCAGAATTGTAATTTGGATGACATCCCCCAAAAGAAGTGTATACACTGCAAGCAGCAATGGTTGCGGTACGGAGTCCTGAAAAACCTAGTACCACAAAGGGTAACTGTTATAAGAATGAATTCCCAAGATTATCCTGAGCATGTACCCCTAAAAGGTAAGAGACAAACCATATCAGAACTTAGGAAGGCAAATATTCTAGGGGGGAGCCATGGTCCATGGCTCCAAATTATGCCAAGACATTAAGAAGGTTAAGTACTAAATATAATGATAGATCCTTTGCCATTAAGAGGTCATCAAAACCTTGATGAAGGATGTCTTTGTTGTATGATGCATCTTGGAAGCCTGACTGAAAAGGGTCAAAGAGGTTAAGAGTTCCCAAAAATGATTCAAGCTGTACATAAAAGCCTTATTGATAACTTTGCTTATGAATGGTTGGTTATAGATTTGGTAATAACATTCAAGGTTATGAGGGCCAGAGATTGCTTCTTGAGGACAAGGATAATTATGGCCTTCATCAGTGCTGGTGGAAATACCCCAGTCTTTGAAGAGATCCTCAAAACTGGGAGTATCACACTTCTTTGCAGGACATTTTTTCAAGTCCTGTTTCATTCAGCTGTGTTCTGCAAAAGTATAAGATTTCATAAAGTGCAGCTTTAAACTACACACAAAAATGGAGCCTAAAAAGAATGTGTAGAAGCTGTTGTGCAAGGAGCAAGACCCACAGTATTCCTTTATGTGGGCTTTGATGCACCCCTGATGTCTTTTTATTTAATATGCCATATTTGGTTAGACACATTTATAGTCAAGGGAATGATGTTCTTCGTGTTTCACTGTTGCAGTCATCACACTTGGGTTATCTGCCTGCAGGTAGCCCTCAGTTGGCCCAAATGCCAGAGTCTTGGGAATTCTGTGTCAGATGCTGTCGCTTCTTCCATGATGTCAGGTCATCAGTGGTATAAAATAGGCAGCTGACACCACTACATCAGTCTTTCTTGCCGAGAAAGGAGCCTGAAGTAGAAGCAGTTCGCAAGTGCCGGTCGGCCACTACCTGAAATTTTAGTTTTTCGAGTTTCAAACCTGAAGTCTTCTAAATCTAAGTACCCCGTTGGGGATTCTTTTTTCTTGCTCTACCCGATGTCAGAAAAAGTTAACAATTGTCTTGCCTCTGGAAAGCAAATACCTCACAGAGATTTTCATTCTTACTGTGTCACCTGTTTAGGCCCAGACCACGACGTCCCTCACTGTCGGTTTTTATGCCTTGTTTAATGCCCGACCCATTCATTGTTGGGCTATTTTTGTCACTAAATTCTTTCGCTGTCGTTCTCCGTATTCTGAAATGGCTTCGATAAGCCATCCAACTACCGATCTTCTGAAAAAGCGTAAAGATAAAGACAGAGACAGACCGCATAGGTCCAAAACTGCCAGCGACACTTCCGTTAAGCTAGTCGCCACTCCACCAGTACTCAGTGAGGTGCCTTTGCAGCCCCTGATGCCTGCTTCTATAGATTTGCAGGCCTCTGCTGAGATCCATTCAGAGTCTGGTATGCTGCCAGATGCTTCTTTAACTATGGAACCTGTGGATGTCTCTACCTTGGATGGGTCCGGAGCCACTGTGCAGGCACTGGCTTCTGAGGGTGTATTCTGACCTACCGATGTTCACATTAAACTGACAACTTCATTTTTAGCTAAAACTACTGAGTTTCTTAGGCCCAGAGTGCGCACTACACCTAGAAAACCGACTACCAAAGCACATGCTCAAGCTCCCATGCCACAAAAACAAATGTTTTAGAATGGCTGAAGACCTTATCACCCTAATTAGGGGAAGCTAGCCTTCCTCTGCTAAGAGACAAAGAATTGACTTTCTTTCTGATTCTACAGACCATGAGTCCGATGACTCTGACCCTTCTGATTACTAGGACATACCCTTGTCAACCTTTGAGGATTCAGATGCAGAGGAATCTATTCCCTCTGCCTCCCCTCCAGAGGATTTTTCTTTTGGCGAAACCTTACATACTTTAAGATAGCATTTCCACTGGGAATGCCAGGCTATCCACAGTCCAAAAAGAGACTCTGCAAATTTTTAGTTGCCTCAGCACAGGCCTCTAGCTATACCCCCTGTCCTGGATGTTGTAGATGATGTCTTCATGGAATCCAGTCTTACTCCAGACACTTTACCACCGGCCCCTAGAAAACCTGACACGTACTACAGAGTACCTGATTCTCACAAATTTTTTTTTAAGAATCCTACTGTGGATCCAGATACCATTTCCCAGGGACCTAAAGGGATTAAGGCTACTACAGCCAAAAACCCTACTCCTTCAGACAGGGATTCCAGAGCTTTAGACGGATGGGGTAAGACAGTATATTACCTCTGCAACTCTTGCCATCAGGGCACTGTATTGCCAGTTTCACATGTTGAAGTACTAGTAACATATTATGGAACAAATTAAACAAAAATGGTGTTATCTCCAGATTGTGCAGAAAATAAAGATTTACAAGAGTTAATGCATTCTGCAAACCAAGTTAGTAAGCATACTTTGCAGTGTGGCTTTGATGCCCTAAAAGCATCTTGCAGGGATGCAGTCACTGGGTCTGTATCGAGAAGGCATGCATTGCTGAAGGAACAAACCTTGCCAGACCATGTCAAATCAAAATTACTAGACACTCCTTTAAATCAGGACCGTTTGTTTGACACCAAAGCAAAAGAGGTTCTTAAAAAGATGGAAGAAAAAGCTAAATCTATGCAAACTGTTAAATAATTCTTACAAGTGTAGCCACCTAGATTCAGTAGGCAATGGACTTCTAAAAAATGGTCCTTTCCAGCCCCTTCCAGACCTTCTCAGTCCAAACCCAGGGGAACTAGACCACCAAGACCACAGTCTCAGGGTATGCAGAGATCTAAACAATGGGGTGCTCCCAGCTCAAAAACAGGGAGTGGCAAGCCACCCCCTTATGAGAAAGTTCACAATGACTTTCCAATTATCCTTCCCAGCCCTGTCCAACTACTTGTGCCCTTAGGAGGAAAACTTGCCCTTCATGCCAAAAACTGGATGTCCATTACTCAGGACCGATGGGTTCTAAACATTGTATCCCAGGGGTACATATTCTACTTCCAGTCCCTGCCAACCCAAGTGGGTTTCCAGACCTTCCTCAAAACCAGTGGACAGAGGCTCAAAAGCAAGTACTTTCCCTGCTCAATGTCAGGGCCGTTCAACCTGTTCCAGTAGAACAAAGGGGATAGGGTTTCTACTCCAGACTGATGTCCTTCAAGAATGCAACTGCAGTCCTGACATATGGGTTGTCCTGCCTCAGGCAGCCCTTCGGTTGGCCGGATTCCAAAGTCTGGGTCCGGCGTCGGCTGATGTCGCCTCTTCCCCGACGTCAGAGCGGCTGGGGTATAAAAGCATCAGCCGACGCCATCTTCTTCAGTCTTTCTTGCCACACAGTGCCCAAAGCAGAAGCAGTTCGCAAGTGCCGGTCGGCCAGCTCCTGTGTTTTCAGATCCAAAGTCATCAAAAAGCTAAGTACCCCGTTGGGGAACCTTTTCTTGCCTCAGCCGATGTCAGATAAAATTGCAAAAGTTAATAATTGCTTGTCTTGTGGTAAACAAATACCTCATAAGGACTTCCATTCTTACTGCCTTCCCTGCCTTGGCCCAGACCACGACGTCTCAGCCTGTGCTGCCTGTGCTTGCTTCAATAAGCGCACACTTAGGCGCTGGGCAGAATTTGCTGAAGACTTTTTTGGGGAAAATTACTCCTATATCATGCCGTTGGAACTACTGACAGCACATATTTCCAAAAAACAGAAGGAGCGGGACTGACATTCACGGCCCGCGACTTCCACCGACACCACGCTAAAGCCTACCGCGAGTGCATCGGTCTCTTCGGAGGCGGTAATTCAACCGCTCCAGGCCGACGGCTCCGCGTTACCGCACACTTCGGTCCCGGAGGCTACCCCGGTGCCGGTTGTTGATTTTCCTCCTGAAACCGAAGCCCAAGATTTGCCTGACACCATACCGGTGGACAAAGTTACTCCAGCACGTGGGGCAGCTAGGCCTCCTGTGTCTATGTCCATCAAGGCCTACACACATGCTAAGGCTGCCAGCCAGGCTAAGTCTCACCCTCCTAACTTTTTTTCACAGGGTCCCACTTCTGATAAACAGATCATGACTTTAGCTGCAGATCTAATTTCTTTAATCAGGGGCTCTCAGGCTCATCCAGACAGAGGTTCTCAGCCGCCTTCAGACAAAAGGCCTAGGGTTGAGCAGGCAGATACCCTTTCCTCAGATGAAGACTCTGGTGAGTCAGGCCATTCAGATTCCCAGGAAGAATCCTTCCCGGCCTACGAGGATTCTGATGCTGATGAATCCATTCCCTCTGCCTCTCCTCCTGAGGATATTTCTTTCGGGGAAATTCTCCACTCCATGAGAGAGCATTTTCAGTGGCAGGGCCAGGATTTCTCCGACTCCAGGAAAAGGCTTTGTACTTTCCTTAAGTTACCCCAGCATAGGCCTTTAGCTATACCCCCAGTGTTAGAGGTATTGGATAATGTGTTCTCAGACTCCAGTACTTCTCCTGATTCTCTCCCTCCTGCTCCTGTCAAGCCAGACAGATATTACAGGGTTCCTGAAACTCATAAACATCTCTTTAAGGCCCACTCTGTTGACCTAGAAACTATTTCTCAGGGGCCCAAAGGAGTGGCCACTTCCACGGCCAAAAATCCTTTGCCCACAGACAGGGAATCTAGGTCCCTGGAGAGGTGGGGTAAAAAAGTTTATACCTCATCCACCCTTGCCATGAGGGCACTTAACTGTCTTTTTCATATGTTTCAGTATCAGGATTTCTTGATGGATGATTTGCAGAAAAAGTTAGCCTCTCCTGAGCCTTTAGATAGAAAGGCCTTGCAGGATTTCGTTCATAATACTCAGCAGGTTAGCAATCATTTTCTTCAGTGTGGTTATGATGCAGTGGAAGCTTCATGTAGGGCAGCTATGACAGGGGCCGTCATACGTAGACATGCTTGGTTGAAAGAACAGACATTGCCAGACCATGTTAAAGTAAAGCTTCTAGATGCACCTCTGGAAAAAGACAAGCTATTTGGTGCTAATGCACAGGGTGTGTTGAAATCAATTGAGGAAAAGGCTAAATCAGTACAAACAGTCAAAGATTTCCTCCAGGTTCAGCCACCAAAGTTCAGTAGGAATTGGCCTTCGAAGAATTGGTCCTTTCCAGACACTGACAAGTTCCAAAGGGGAAAAAACAGGCGTGCTCGAGGTAGAGGGCAATACCGAGGCTCCTACAGGGGCCGCCAATGGCAACCAACTAATCAGAGAAGTGGCGCAGGGAGTTCTAGTGCTCCACAGGGACAATCACAATGACTTGACTTTGACACCGCCGACCAAGGCTCAAAGAGAAGCACCTTTAGGCGGAAAATTATCTTTATTTTCAAAAAATTGGCACGTTTTTACAAAGGACAAATGGATTTTGGACATAATAGACAAAGGTTACAGGTTCCACTTCCATACCTTACCAACAAGACAAGGCATGCCAAACCTGCCACAAAATCAAAGGGCAGAGGCACTCATACAAGTTTCAAAGCTGCTACAAATAAAAGCAATAGAAAAGGTTCCTCCTCAGGAACAAGGCCAGGGATTCTACTCAAGACTGTTCCTTGTTCCAAGAAAAGAAAAGCAATGGAGACCTATACTGGACTTGTCCGCTCTAAACACTTTTCTCATTGTGCCAAAATTCAAAATGCTGACGTTACAGCAACGTCTTCCTATGCTGGGCAAGGGGTCTTGGCTGGTTACTCTGGACCTCAAGGAGGCATACCTGCATGTCCCAATCAGACACAGCTGCAGAAGATACCTCAGATTTCTTGCAGGGTCAGAGCATTATCAATTCTCAGCATTGCCTTTTGGCTTATCTACTGTGCCCAGAGTATTCACGAAATGCCTGGCATCAGTAATTGCACATTGCAGACTTCAGGGGATACAAATATACCCTTACCTGGACGACTGCCTTATACAAGTGGACAGCAAGCAAGCCTTGATAAGAAACTTGGACTATGTCATTCACTTACTACAGGCTTTGGGATACACAGTCAACATTCAAAAATCAAGACTACTGCCATCCCAACAAATAATTTTTCTAGGAGCCAAACTGGACACAAACTCACAAATGGCTTTCCTCACAGAAGAAAAACAAGAACAATTACCAGATTACTTCAAAAGCCTAGCAAAGCACACCCAGATGACTGCAAGGAAAATCCTGCAGGCCCTGGGTTTCATGGCATCTTGCATTCTTCTGATTCCACTGGCAAGACTACACATGAGAAAACTACAATGGTACCTAAAATGTTTATGGTCTCAACACAGCCACAACTTAGAAGCAATTATTCCACTCATTCCATGTCTACAAAAGGAATTTTTGTGGTGGGCACAAGCAAGCCAGCTAAACAAAGGCATGTCTTTCAACAAACCTCAAGCAAGCCAAACCATTACAACAGACGCCTCAGATCATGGATGGGGCACATGGAGGGCAGATGCATTCAAGGGCAATGGGCACCCCGAGAATTGCATCTGCACATCAATCAAAAAGAGATGTTGGCAGTGATTCGTGCAATCGAGGCCTTCGGAAAATTTCTTCAGCAAGGTCATCTGCTAATAAAGACAGACAACACCACTGTTATGTGGTACATAAACAAACAGGGAGGCACCCATTCTTACCCCCTCTGCAGACTAACAATGACTCTTTGGGGAAAGTCCCTGAGACTGAACATACAGTTGCAATCCCAGTTTGTCCCAGGCAAGGACAATGTTCTGGCGGACAGTCTAAGCAGAAACATTATGGACCATACGAATGGATGTTGCATCCAGACATTTTTTCACAAATCACTCATGCATGGGGAAGGCCGGACATAGATCTCTTTGCCTCACACCTCAATCATCATCTGAAGAAGTTCTGCTCAAGGACACACCATCCTCAAGCCTGGAGAATGGATGCTCTCTCCTTCAGCTGGAATTCTCTAACAATCTATGCATTTCCACCTCTACCATTAATGACCAAGGTGTTACTGAAGATCAAAGCAGAACAACCGAAGGGCATTTTGATAGCTCCAGACTGGCCAAGACAGCACTGGTATCCATTACTAAGGAGCATAACTCGCACCAAGCCGTGGCTCCTGCCTCAATGGCCTCTGCTTATAACTCAGCACAATTACAGGACTGTTCATCCCAACCTGCAAACACTGCAACTGACAGCTTGGAGGGTTCCATGACTTCTCCCCCTATCTCTCTCTCCAAAAAAGTTCAAGAGATCTTACTGGAAGCATGCAGGCCTTCCACCAGAAAAACTTATTCAGCCAAATGGAAGAGATTCAACATCTGGAATGCCAACAAGGGTCAGGATGCATCAGTAATGAGCATCCCACAGATACTAGAATACTTGGCAGAAATGCTTCACAATGGCCTTTCATATTTTTCTATAAAAATACACGCTTCAGCAATTTCAGCAAAATACAACTGTGATCCACCTGTGTTTTCACATCCTTTGCTAAGACAGTTTCTAAGAGGGATAAAAAATATTAAACCTCCAAGAAAATCACCAGTGCCTGCATGGGACCTCAACTTCGTCTTGGAAAAATTAAGTCTTCCTCCTTTTGAGTCAGCAGCATCTTCAGAATTGCAATTTCTCTCCTGGAAAACAGTTTTCCTGTTGGCAATTACTTCAGCAAGAAGAGTCTCAGAGATACAGGCCCTCATGGCAGTACCTCAATTTCTCATTTTCCATCAGGACAGAGTCTCTTTAAGAACCAATCCTTCATTCATGCCAAAAGTGATATACAGGGTTTCTCTAAATCAAGCAATTCACCTGCCTACTTTCTTTCCCAATCCTCAAAATAAAGGAGAAAAGCTTCTGCACACTTTGGACATACACAGGCAATTGCGCTACTACTTGGACAGAACAAAGGCCAACAGAAAGTCTGACCAACTATTTGTAGCTTACGCTGCTGGAGTACAAGGAAAGGCAATTTCCAAACAAACAATTTCAAAATGGATTGGAAACTGCATCAGATTCTGCTACTCTTTCCATGGAAAAGGTGTGCCAGCCAATATCAGGCCACACTCCACCAGAGCTACAGCCACCTCCACAGCCTTTCTAAGAGGGGTGGCTACAAAGGACATTCTAGAAGCTGCTACATGGAGCTCCGTGCATACATTTTCCAAACATTACAACCTGCCTTTATATTCCAGATCCCGAGCAGGCTTTGCTTCTGCAGTCCTGCAGGGCATTTTAGCTACACCATCCTTATCTTAGATCCTACCACCCCAGCTTGGCTATGGTATTCAACCCATATGTCAGGACTGCAGTTGCATTCTTGAAGGACATAGTACAGTTTTGTACCTACCATAAATGTAGATGTCCGATAGATATGCAACTGCAGTCAGGTTTTCCCTCCCTCCTACCCCTCTGTAATTCTCTTTTTTGGGTCCACTCCCTTTTTCAAATTAGCTGGGGATATCTGTTATGGTGTATCTGTTTATTACTGTTGTGCATGTCTAGAATTTTTATCCATTCTCTAAATTTAGCCTTCCTTGGAGGGCACCTGGCATCTGGGGCAAGAAACACTGAAGAAGATGGCGTCGGCTGATGCTTTTATACCCCAGCCGCTCTGATGTCGGGGAAGAGGCGACATCAGCTGACGCCGGACCCAGACTTTGGAATCCGGCCGACCGAAGGGCTGCCTGAGGCAGGACAACCCATATATCAGGACTGCAGTTGCATATCTATCGGACATCTGCATTTATGGTAGGTACAAAACTGTACTTTCTTGGTGCCCAGAAAAGAGGGCTCTTGGCACCCAATCCTGGATCTATCAATTCTCAATACTTTTCTGGTGGTCCCAAAATTCAAAATGCTTACCCTGCAACAGCTTATCCCTATGCTAGCCAAGGATGCCTGGTAAGTCACCCTAGACTTAAAAGAAGCTTATCTGCACAACCCCATAAGGGAGTCTTGCAGGAAATATCTATGCTTCAGGGCAGGCTCTATGCACTATCAGTTCTCTGCACTTCCCTTTGACTTATCTACTGCGCCCACAGTATTCACCAAGTGCCTGGCTCTAGCCATTGCATACTACAGGCAGAGAAATATCCAAATTTTCCCATACTTAAACAATTGCCTGATTCAGGTGGGCAGTCAGGAATTGCTACTTCAGCAGCTGGCATTTGTAAAAAGACTCCTATCTTCATTGGGGTACACCATCAATGAAAAGAAATCACAACTGGTGCACAGTAAAAAAAGTGTATTCCTGGGAGCAAGCTTGAACACAACTTCCCAGATGGCATTTCTCACTCCAGCAAAACAGGTCTATTTGAACAACTACTTCAAACAAATGGCCACGAAAACCTAGCTATCTGCAAGGAAAATACTGCAAGGCCTAGGGTTCATGGCCTCATGCATTCTGCGAATTCCATATGCAAGACTGCATATGAGGAAGCTTCAATGGTACTTAAAAAGTCTTTGGTGCCAACATTCTCAGGACCTGGAAACAGTCATTCCTATCATACCTTGTCTAAGGGCAGAGTTCCTTTGGTGGGCAGAAGCATGCAACAACAAGGGACTGCCTTTCACTCAACCCCTTGCTGCCCAAATCTTGACTACAGATGCATCAGACTATGCATGGGGGCCTCACATGGCAGGCAAATGCATTCAGGGCAAATGGAGCCTAGGACAAATTCTCCTGCACATCAATCAAAAAGAGATGTTAGCTCTACAGTATGCTCTGACAGCCTTCAAATGCCTAATCCATCCAGGACAACTGCTGATAAAAACAGACAACACTACATCTATGTGGTACATAAACAAACAGGGGGGAACCCATTCTTACCCACTCTGCAGGTTAGCCATGGCCCTGTGGAACACAGCCTTGAGCAACCAAGTGCATCTACAAGCTTAATTCCTGCCAGACAAACAGAATTCACTGGCAGATGACTTAAGCAGAAATCTCCTGGACCCACATGAGTGGAAATTGGAGCACAACACCATCAACCTTCTAATCCAGAGGTGGGGAACACTGGAGGTGGACCTCTTTGCATCCCCCAAGAACCACCAGTTGAGCAAATGTTGCACCAGGAACCCTCACAGCAGGGCCTGGAAGGTGGATGCCTTATCCTTCAAATGGGAAACCTCTCAATTTATGCCTTTCCCCCTCTACCCCTCCTCTCAAAGGTGGTACTCATGATCAGACAGGACAGCCCAAGGCAATTCTTATTGCCCCAGACTGACCACGCCAGCACTGGTACCCACTCTTACACAGTTTGACAACAGTGCCACCCTGGCACCTTCATCAGACACCTTCCCTGCTGTCTCAGCAGGAGGGACAGATTTTGCATCCACAGCTGCAAACCCTAAACCTTGCAGCCTGGCTTATCCCCTGAATACTCCACCAGCAACCCTCAGCAAACAGGTTCTGGGTGTTATTCCTGAGGCCAGAAGGCCTAGTACTAGGAAATCCTAAGCTGAAAAGTGGAAAAGATATTGTTCTTGGAATCAGTCTCAAGGAAAGGATACAGCTGTGCCCTCCTTATCTCAAATCCTTGATTACCTAGCAGAGCTACTTCACAGAGGCATATCCTTCTCCTCCATTAAGATTCATGCCTCTGCCATCTCAGCTCATTTTAATACTGTGCCACCTCTATTCTCTCACCCTCTCATCAAACAGTTCCTGAGAGGGGCTAACAACTTAAAGTCCCCTAGGAGAACACCCACCACTGCCTGGGACCTTAACTTTGTACTGGAAAAGCTCATGCTTCCTCCTTTTGAACCTGCTGCTTCAGCAGAGTTAAAATTCCTTTCTTGGAAAACAGCCTTGCTTTTAGCCATAACCTTAGCTAGAAGAGTGCCTGAGTTACAGGCACTAATGGCTGTGGAACCCTTCACTATTTTCCATGCTGACAGGGGTACCCACAGGACTAACCTGGCCTTTATGCCTAAGATGGTCTCCAGTGTGGCTCTAAACCAAGCTATCCATTTGCCAACCTTCTTCCCTAATCCTCAAAATAAAGGGGAAAGGATCTTGCACTCCTTGGACATGCACAGACAGCTCAGGTTCTACCTTGACAAGACTAAACCTTTCAGAAAATCTGACCAGCTGCTAGTCAGCTTTGCTACAAGGGTAGAGGGCAAGGTCATTTCAAAGCAAATCATTTCCAAATGGATAGCACACTGCATCCATTTCTACTACAAACACCATGGAAAACCTACCCCACAGGGGATCAGAACTCATTCCACTAGGGCTACTTCCACCTCTACAGCATTTCTCAGGGGAGTCCCTACCAGGGACATTCTGGAAGCTGCAACCTGGAGTTCTGTACACACCTGCACCAAGCATTACTTACCTATTTTTTCTAAATCCAGAGCTGGATTTGCTACAGCAGTCTTACAAGGCCTGCTAGCCAGCCCTAACTCTTCTTGACTGCCTCCATCCTTACCATAAATGGAGATGCTCACATGTATTCACTGTTGCAGTCCTGGTGTCCCTCCCTCCAGCCCCCTGTTTTTCTCTATCCTTTCTACCTGTCCTCTATATGGCCATTTTTTATGGCAGTGGTATTTACTTTTTACTGGTAGTGTTCCACACCATGTACTAGGTTCCTATTAGGGGGACTCCTGACATCTGGGGCAAGAAAAACTGTTGTAATGGCATTGGCTGCCTGTTTTATACCCCTGAAGACCTGACGTCATGGAAGAAGTGACAGCATCTGACGCAGAAATCCCAAGACTCTGGTATTCGGGCCGACTGAGGGCTACCTGCAGGCAGATAACCCAAGTGTGATGACTGCAACAGTGAATAATTGGAACATCTACATTTATGGTAAGTGTACACAACTGTACTTTCTAATATTTCCTCTTCTCCATGTTTGTGAAATATCTGAATTGGTGTGGGAGTAGACCCTCACCACGTAGAAGGAGACATTGTACTGTTATGCTATTATTTAAATATTTTAATTTTATTACTCTCATTTGTAACCACAGATTCCATCTCATATAACCAGCTGTTTTGAGTAATTGGGCATACAGTACAATAACATTTGGAAAATAATGTAGAAGAAATGGGGCTTGAAAACTACTATGAAAAGTTTTAGTGTACTTCAGACTTTTGAAAGTCACTGGATAGAGAAAATATAATACTAGGAAATCCAAGCAGTAAACACAGGTTTATTGAGAATATGCGAAGTTGACCGCTTTCCTCCCTATCCTTAGGGACTTCCTCAGAGCAATGATCAAACAACAACCCAGCCCATAAATTCCCTCACCCCCCCTGGAAAAATTATTTAATTAAAATACAATTAAACAATTACATTCTCATTTCACTACTAAAACATGAACTTATGCAAAAAAAAAAAAACAGTAAATGCTTAATAATATGTTGCTATATTTAAAACATCTAAAAATTCTATCTAAAATTTGCTGTTTAAAAGTATATATGTTTACAAGCAAACAGATATTAGAACATACTTCCTAAAAGAACTTATTGATGTACAGGTCCATGAATTAACATTAATAAAAAAGACATCTGAAGAAGCGTAGTTTGCTACGCGAAAGCGCTCATTTTCTTGTGTTAAAATAAAGAAGTGTCAGTTTTAAGGTAATCCTTCTCCTGTGGTGATTCCCTCTGGATCTGCTATTATTATTAATAAAAAAAAATTACTATTAAAATGTTAAGTACAATCATATTATACCTTAAAGTTTGTTGTTGTATAATTTTTATTTATTTTATTTATTTTACATTTGTTGGCTGGGCTAGTCTAGCTGGATGCATGTCCATTTTCAGTAGAGGCCCAGGGAGATAAGCTCCAAGCATTAGTAAATTACAAAAAAGATTACAATAGCTAAAAATGACTAAATTCAAATACAAAGAAATTAAAAAAAGATTTAAGAGAATCAAAAAATTGTTTCTGTGAAAAATAGCTCACAGGCTGTGCAAGGTTTAAAATACAATTTAGTACAAGGACACTCAGAATTCTGAAGTAATGATTAGTAGGTCTGAGAAAGAGAAAGAGAGAGAGCAGAAGAAGGCAAGAATCGCAAGGGCTAGAATAAGGTTAGATTCTATTGATTAAAGCTGTAGAGGGGACAAAGGTTAGAAGGAAGGGGTATACAAAAAAGAGTATTAAGGGGATTTTGTAATCCAATAAATAAATAACTAAATAAATAAATAAATAAATAAATCACCCCTGAATGTGCTTCAACTTTAAAAGACATGCTATGTTAATGTTTTCATTTATACCAGGGTACTGTGTGGCATCCAACTTAAGTTGCCACCGTAACTCACACACATCTAGATGAATATCTGTGTTTTTTCCTTGTATATCTTTGGTCAGTTGTTGTACAACCATAAATTCAAACACATGCTCAGGGTGTTGATGGATATGTCTATATAAAGCATTTATCATCCTTTTGTGTCTTATATCTAATAGATGTTCATTAAATCTATCCTTCAACAGCCTGTATGTTTTACCCACATAAAATGTGAGACAATCTTGGCACTTTGCTATGTGTACAACATTTTTATTGTTACAGTTAAAATTACCAAATATGTCAATAGTTGTGCCAGTCACCCTCAAATGGTGCCCTGTTTCCAGCATATTTTTACAACAACTCCCCAGACCACATTTAGAATTCCCTTTGACCCTATACTGGTCGGTTTTATTGTAAAATGTACTTGCCTCTAATATTTGTGTAAAGGTCTTATCTTTCCTATAAACTATTGTTGGCATTTTCCCTAACTTTTCAGATACTCATTGGTCTAACTGTAGAATCTCCCAAGTCCTTCTTATAATTCCAACCACTTTAAGTGCATCTAAGTTAAAAGTTGTAATAAAACTCATTTTCATATTTCTTTGAGTACTTGTACCCTTCATCACTGTAGTGGCTGCCAGTGTCTCACCCGAGTTTTCACCTCTCAAAATTAGTTTAAAAATGTCATCATTACATTTCCTTATAATTTCTTGTACTATCTCTTTAACCAATTGTGGGGGATAACCTCTACACTCAAACATCTTACTGATGTACAATACCTCTTCCTTAAATCTTTCTACATCGCTCACCATTCTGGCAGCCCTAACCAGTTGTCCCTTAACTATTACTTTCTTTTGATAATAGGGGTGCCAACTATCAAAATTTAAATATTAGTTTGAAAAGGTAGGTTTGCGATAAATTCCAGAGGCTAAACTTTTATTGACTTTGTCAATAATAAGGTGTACATCCAAATAGGAAATGTCTTCCATACTATACTGAAATGTGAATTTCAAAAAATGTACTGTCCCATTTATAAATTGTAAGAATTCCTTTAAACTATCCTCAGATCCTTTCCAAATGAGAAAAATATCATCCAAAAATCTTGTGTAGTGATGAATCATAGTTGAATATCCACTAGGGAAAACAAACTCCTACTCTCAGAAAGCCATTACATAATTGGCAAAAACCAGGGTGCAGGCCGCCTCCATTGCCACTCCAGCTGCCTGTTTGAAATACTGGCCTTCAAAATATACCAAATTATTTTTTAATGCTAATTCCATTAATATTAGCAGTTTGTTAACCTGATCCTGATTGTACATTTTTGTCTTTAGCAATTGGACCTCTAACCATGTTAAAACTACATTGTGAGGTATGACTGAAAAAAAGATTACACACGTCTGTTGTAACCAAATACATATCATCACTTACTTCCACTGAATTTAATTTCTCCAAAAATTCCAGGAATCCTTACTGATATGGGGAAAGGAACTCAAACCCTTTTGTAAATGGTTGTCAAGAAATCTGCTAATAAAAAAAATGTTTTTGAACGTTTACCATCTACAGTCTGTCTAAAACTAGGATAATTTAATCCTTTGTGTATTTTTGGGATACCAAAGACATTGGATAACATTGGGTGATCGTTTTTCATATATTTGTACTCATCTTCTCTTATATGACCCTGACACCATGTCATCCAATTCCAAATCTATCCGCCTGTACATAATATTAACCTCATTCAAAGAGCTTTCACTTCCATGAATACTGCATTCATGCTATTTAAATAATCACACCTAACCATTACTACAATTAAATTGCATTTATCAGGCTTCATTATTCATTTTTTTTTATTGTTGGCCATTTCCATTAACAAACCATATTCATGTTGATTTAAATTGTAAAGTATTTCTTTACTGGGTCCTTTAAAGTGGTCTCTAATGTCTTTCTCACACATTCTCTCATATACCTCTGTTAAGTGATTGTTTGGGGGATTAAACAAACTAGTTTTTTTTCATAACAGCACATTCATTTTCAACAACATTATAAAATAATATTTTACAATTTAATTTGCGGACAAATAACACCAGTAAGCGTTTGAACCACATTCCCTTTCCTACTTGGCACAAACGTCAAACCCTTTGCCAACAAGTTTGCATGTTCAATATTCAAGCATTTACTAGAATAATTATACATTTTAAAATCATGAGCTGTGTTATATATAATTTGCGGTAAACCTGCCCCTTGCATTACATCGAAAAGAACTTCTAAATCAATTTCTTCGCAATCACAGTCCACAGTATTGCAACATTCAAAACTACTTTTTTCTATTGTATTGCTATCGTTTGAAACATCATTTATTTCAAACTCACCCTTTTTGTTCTGCTGTCCATTATCTAATTCCCAGAAAGTTAATTCCGAAAGTTCGCCTAATTCCACATTAAACGTTAAATCCAAAAGATTTATCTCTGAAACCTCTGCTGTCTCTGCATTTTCAGTTGAGCTCCTTGGAAGTTGTAATACGTCTCCCCCTCCTGTAAAAAAGGCCCCGCACATTGTTGTTCTTTCTCCCTTAGGTGCTCCGAATGCCTCACATCTCCTTCATTGTAATTCAAACAATTGAAGTGCTGGTCTTGATGAACCCTTTGGTTAGACATCACTTCCTCCTCGTTCCATGACTCACACCTTGTCCCCTCATTGGTGTTGCCTTGGTTACTTCTCGACAGCGGGTACACCTTTTCGTTTGAATAATCATCCATGTCTCTTTTTAATTTCTTACATTTACGTAAGAAAATATTGTTGCAAGTATTATCCACTTTACCCAAAATGTTATTATAGTTTGATACTGGTCAAAGACCAAATTTCCTCGAATTAAATTGTTATTAGTTTCAAGTCTCTGAGAGATCAGTTCTAGATCATTAGTATTGTATTTGACCATTATTTTTAAGAGCTCCAGCCCCATCCAATCAAACAGTTCATGCAGTTCTTTTAACATGTCTGTGTTGTTACTCACACCATTTGGATATTTCCAAAACCTGAGCCCTCATGGAATTTGTTTGAGGTCCAGGTTTCTAGCTAAATAAGCATTTTCGAGTTGTAACTTTTTAAACACGAACAAGTCTTTTTCAAATTGCCCCAATCTCTCTACTAAACTCATATTCTTACGTACATTACCCGATTCGTTGCCCAACTCGTTAATTGAATTCTCCTGGAAATTGAAGCTTTTGTTTTTCCAAGAAATAAAATCCATGTTGGGCTCACCATTTGGTCTTACAACTAAGTTATTATTAGTCCTGGATTGGACTCCCTCATTTTCACATACCATCTGTATAGGTTGTGAGGTACCTGACGGCTGGGTTAAAGGTAGTCCCAAACTACCAAAAATATTTGTCGACATACTTTGTTTCTCCACCAAGGATTTTATCTGCGTGGTGTGTACCGCTAACTGTTCATTAATCTGTTGTAGTAAAACCAATACATCTGTGTTGGAACTTGATCCTTCCGTGGCAAACAAACCAACTACAGAACAATAGCACCAGCCAACTTACAACAAATAATGCCAGGAAATCCAAGTAGCAAACACAGGTTTATTGAAAATACGTGAGGTTGAGCACTTTCTTCCCTCTGCTTAGGGACTTCCTCAGAACAATGATCAAACAACAACCCAGCCCATAAATACCCTCACCCCCCTGGAACAATTATTTAATTAAAATACAGTTAAACAATTAAACAATTAAATTCTCATTGCAAGCGCTCAACTTCACATATTCTCAATAAACCTGTGTTTGCTACTTGGATTTCCTGGCATTATTTGTTGTAAGTTGGCTGGTGCTATTGTTCTAAAATATAATACTAGCCTGGTTGGGCCAAGGTGCATTTCACCTGTCTCAAGAGGCAAGTTAAAAATCAGATTTCTAAAAATGAGTAATCAGGATAAAGAAACTTTTCCCAAGGCCAGGGTAAGAGTTTCCTATTTGAATCACTGGTAATTCCTGTGTATACTCACTAGTTGCCTGCCCAATTAGACCAACCTGTCCTACAAAATAATGGGTAATGGCATTATAGTCAGAGGTAGAAGAAGCTTATGAGGTTACTAAAGAATACAAACTGTGCAGTTCTTTCTGCAGTTTGAAAAAGCACAGCTAGTGAGTTTGACTGATTTATTGGGTCTATATTAGAACAACGAATATTTAACAGTTCGAATCACTGAAGGTCGACCTTTAGTGATCGAACTGTTAAAACATCCAATGTTTAGAAAAAAAATAAAAACAACAGAAAAAAAAACTAAATGGTGTAGGCAGGGTGGTAAGCCACCCTGCACCCCCCCACACCCCCCGCTACTTAAATATACCAACTCCGAGACCGCACTACATTGAAGTAAATGAAAATCTCCCCTTACGGAAATTTCTGTTTACTTGTTCTATGTTCTGCAGTTTTGCTATTCTCATGTCAACAATGTCAGATTCGACATTGTCGGCTTTCGAGAATATAATATAGACCCAATTTACCAGGTATCTCTCTGGAATAAAAACAGTGCCTTTTTAATCTAGATTGCTTACTGATACTCAGAGTAATGGTCATCCAGTTTGTTTGTCCTACAGCAGATAGATTCATCTCTTCCGGTATTTCATCCTTTCCACCTCCCTCATGAGTCTGTGGAGGTTTACTGTTACTCTTGGACTTGGGTATCCCATTAGAAATCAGGCATACATGAAGTGAGGCAAAATAGCCATAAGTATTGGTGACAGCCTAATTGCAGGCATCACTGTTTGGTCAGGATGGGCTGCAGTGCACTTAACAGGAAGATGGTTATGTACAAGGACTGGGTCATCACTTATATTTTTAAGTTCCTACCATTAACAAGCTCTACACTGGGTAACTTTCCTAGAAGGAGCACCATGTTGAAGTTGACCAGGCTGTAGTCTGGTCAGAAGACGGATTCTAACACAAAAATTAGAAGTGAATAGTTTCAACTGGAAAATCAAATTCAGTGTGTGTGGCCTTTACAATGAGTCATAGTGGCCTTGTCAGAAGACTGATTCTAGCATAAACGCAGAGCCGAACAATTCCAACTGGAAAGTCAGGTTCAGTCTGTGGTCTTTGCAATGAGTCGCTGTATATACCGGATTTGTTTAGTAAGACGAGTCAGTCTGTCATTCACCCATTTGTTAAATTCTCCCAGAATTAAGCAGTTGGGGTACCTCATCAAAAATACTATGATAAATTCAGTAAACTGTTTATGAATAATTTCACAGTAACTGGTAGACAGTGTGTGAAAAGAAGGGTCCTTATCAGTTCAGTAAGTGGCATTTTCAGTGCACTTACATCGAACATGCCATTTGTCAAACTGTTCATACTGAGATTGTATAACAGTGAGGATTGGGAAATTTGCCCTTTCCCCCCTGTAGGGTAATCTTGGAGTTGGTGTATATAATTAGAGGGGGTGTGAGGGGTGCAGCACCCCACATGAGCGGAAGTCAATGAACAGCATTTTCGATGAAATGCCACTCACTGAATTGATGTTTTGACATAGTGATATAGAACCGAAAAGAAGTATGCTATACTTACTGACCCCACCCAATGTAGAGTGCCTGGTGGGACTGCTGCAACCAAGTATGGGTGACATTTGTCATCCAGCTAGGACTCTGTCATTAAAGTGAGGTGATCTTTTCACAAGTCAGAAATTGTACCTGTTTTATTGTAAATGGACCTCACATTTATGTTTCTGAACTCCTTTATGTGGCTATTAGACAACATCTCCAGTTAACAGCCTATGATGGATGATAGGCTCCCTGGGTATCTCTGTAAGGCAAAGTGGACATTTGGCTGATGCTGTGTTATCTTAAGGGAAGTGAATTTATCTACTAGGGGTAATCCCCTGACAGCTTTCTATGGTTGTTTCCTGTCTTATACCTTTTATGGCTCTTTAAAAGTTTAGACACAAAAAAGAGGCCTAAAAGACTTAGACCAAGCCTGTTCATCAGGCTGCAAAACAAAAGACTGCCAGGGATGGCATTTGATTACACATTTGTAGATATAAGACTGTTATGTAACTGAATGTATTATATTACAAAATTATCAGCCAACCTCATCTATTCAGTGATCTGGGTTTGTATTTTATTTTAGGGATTTAGTTGAGTCCGAATTTTTCTGATCTCAAGAACATAAACACATCAAGCCTATCTGTTAACTGCTTCTTTAAGTTCTTTCAGATTCTTATTCATTACTTCAGTAATGCCATCTGTCCATCACTGTCTGCCCATCTTACCTTCTGCCTTCTCTTTCCTTCTTCTCCCTTTGATCTTTCCCAGCACCAGTGTCTTCTCTTGTAAAATCCTGTCTTCACATTATATGGCCAAAGTATTTGAGCTTTAGTTTTACCATCAGACTTTTAAGTGAACAGTCTAAATTTATTTCACTAAATTTGTAAGAAATCAAAGCAATAAAGGCAATTTGTCTAATAAAAGTTCCTAGAGTTTATTGTGTTAGCGCTTTCATAAACCAGTTACTTCATCAGACACATAAAATAACAACTCATCCTTCTAGTATATATACTATAGCAATCAATCAATTAAAACAACTTTAAATTTCCCTCCAAAATTTCTTAAAGAAATATACAACAAATAAAAATGAACAACAGATAAAAAGAAAGACAAACATAAAAATTTTACATTACATTAAAAATTCTTTAGCCACAAACCTAAACCTACTCAAGAGAACCTATAAGGGAAAAATATATGTCATATTTCTTTTAGTTTATTTCCTAATGCCCTTCCTTTTTTCCCTTATAGGTGCTCTTGAGTAGGTTTAGGTTTGTGGCTAAAGAATTTTTAATGTAATGTAAAATTTTTATGTTTGTCTTTCTTTTTATCTGTTGTTCATTTTTATTTGTTGTATATTTCTTTAAGAAATTTTGGAGGGAAATTTAAAGTTGTTTTAATTGATTGATTGCTATAGTATATATACTAGAAGGATGAGTTGTTATTTTATGTGTCTGATGAAGTAACTGGTTTACGAAAGTGCAAACCCAATAAACTCTTGGAACTTTTATTTGACAAATTGCCTCTATCGCTTTGATTTTTTGCAAATAATTCTTGGGGACCTGCTCACGTCTTTTGGGACGATTTTTATAGTTATTTCATTAAATATTCATTGATTTGATATTCTTGTCATCCAGAAAATTGTCATATGTTATCTCTAACACCCCAGATCAAAAGCATCAATTTTCTAGAGTCCAGCATTACATGAAGTCCAACTGTTGCAGCCATATGTTATGACATGTTATGAATGTCAAAATCATATAGCTTTAGTTGTATGACCCTTTGTTGATAGTGTGATAATCTTTCATTTATCACACAAACTAGAGACCCATGGATTCCACTTACCTGTCTTATTTGTGATATATTTGACCATATGGATCTTTGCTGAACATGTTTCTGATGGCAATTTTGATTCAAGCATCTGATTTGTCATACCAAGCTTTTTGCACTGTATATTCAGCATATAAATTGAATAAGAAAGGTGAAAATATACAGCCATGTTGTATTCCTTTCCTAATCACACAAATATATATATATATATATATATATATATATATATATATATATATATATATATATGTGTGTGTGTGTGTGTGTGTGTGTATGTATATATATATATATATATATATATATATATATATATATATATTTATTTGTAGATATGTATGTGTGTGTGTGTGTGTGTGTGTGTATCTGTGTATGAATACATATTTTGTGCATACCATTTATAGGGAAGGAGGCAGTTGGCTACTTCTGTACAATCAAGGTTTAAACTATCAATTAATATTAGTGACATACCCATAACTTCAATGTACCAGGCTAGATAAACATTATACTAATTTAGGTTGACTGCTTTTAATTGGTTTTATGACCTTCACAAGTAAAGCAATCGCCAATGCCTATTTTGTGCTCCAGTGAATATCATTTGATGATATTTAAATTGGTATTAAAGAAATGTAATATGGACATTGTAAAACAGCTGATAGTATCACTTATTTGATTGTTATAAGAATATTAACTTTTTACTTTCAGTGTGATTACTGTTTTTTTATATATATTTTTAATTGTAATTCTTCTGTCTTCTTTGTAACAGTCAGTTAGTGTAATGTAAATGTCACTAATTCCTAGCAAAGGGCCTTTGTTTTTTTAGCTTTGGCTTCCTTTTTTCATACACTGTCCTGTTTCTTGTGCTAGAATTTAAAAAGAGCATCTGCATCTGTATGTACTGTGTTAGTATAAGGTACCAAGTATGTCTATGCTGTCCTACCTGTCTGTCCACTTATTCAAAGACACAGCACCCCGCAAAACTTCAGTTTGTGAGTAGTGGCACAGTTATGCTCTGCAATGCAATCTGTGTCAGCAGCCCTCACTTAGAGTTTCAATTCATATACTGTAGAACTGTGCTGAAATGGTTGTCCCTAGTACACCTAGATGTTGCAGATACAAAGCAGTCCATGCAAAGAGCATACACCAGCTTCACTTAGAGTATGTCTGCATGGCTGGCAGTCTTGCAACATAGTTATATTATTGTGGCCAGAACACATAATGTGCATCTAAATCTGATGATCTGTTCTCCCTAACATGTCTTTATACCCTATACCCTCTTACACAGATAATAAACAACCACCCCTCCCGGTGGTTTGGTGCTACACTTTTTTGCAGTTGTCATCACTGACTTTACTCTTAGTGTTTCCCCACCTCTACAACTCTAATAACCGCCTATCACTACCTTTCAGGTAGTACAGGCTGTACCTTGTACAGGTGACAGGTACAGCCCCCCCCCCCCCAAATCATCAAGGCTAATGACTAACCTGAAAATTGATAGTGTACTCACATTTTTGTACCTATATTCATGCATTGCCAGTCAGTAATTTACTGTTACACTGTCAGAATGGCTCTGAAAATGTCTTCAGTGCTGTATGCTTAGTGCAAGGGGTGGGGCATGGTGGGGGGTGGTGATGTTCCTGATGGCTTGCCACTATAGGTCAAGTGGGGGTGGCTGCTCTGGATTCCCAGAAACACTGGTTAAAACAGTGCAGAAATATCAGAAAGGGGTGTCCCTACACCCTTCAGGCACATTTACTAAATGTATAACCACCATCAGAGTACTCAATGGAAAGGAGGGAACTAGCTCACTAGAAAGATACTCAGTAACTTTATAACCATGATCACAGTACTCGAGGGAAAGGATGGAACTAGCTCACTAAGAAACATAGTAACTTTATAACCAAGATCACAGTACTCGAGGGAAAGGATGGAACTAGCTCATTAAGAAACATAGTAACTTTATAACCAAGATTACAGTACTCGAGGGAAAGGCTGGAGCTAGCTCACTAAGAAACATAGTAACTTTATAACCAAGATCACAGTACTCGAGGGAAAGGCTGGAGCTAGCTCACTAAGAAACATAGTAACTTTATAACCAAGATCACAGTACTTGAGGGAAAGGATGGAACTAGCTCACTAAGAAACATAGTAACTTTATAACCAAGATCACAGTACTCGAGGGAAAGGCTGGAGCTAGCTCACTAAGAAACATAGTAACTTTATAACCAAGATCACAGTACTCAAGGGAAAGGATGGAACTAGCTCACTAAGAAACATAGTAACTTTATAACCAAGATTACAGTACTCGAGGGAAAGGCTAGAGCTAGCTCACTAAGAAACATAGTAACTTTATAACCAAGATCACAGTACTCGAGGGAAAGGCTGGAGCTAGCTCACTAAGAAACATAGTAACTTTATAACCAAGATCACAGTACTCAAGGGAAAGGATGGAACTAGCTCACTAAGAAACATAGTAACTTTATAACCAAGATCACAGTACTTGAGGGAAAGGATGGAACTAGCTTACTAAGAAACATAGTAACTTTATAACCAAGATCACAGTACTCGAGGGAAAGGCTGGAGCTAGCTCACTAAGAAACATAGTAACTTTATAACCATGATCTCAGTACTCAAGAGACATTTTGAGGCTAACTGCTAGGGGAATGTATTTAATGAGTGTCTTTTATCTGACTGAAACTGATCAGGGAAGTAGGCATTAAATCACCAAGAATACTGTTGTGCAGTAGGAATTCAGAATGTGTGTGTTGGGGGGGGGGGGTGAAGACTATGCTGGCAAAAATCCTTCAGTTGTTCTTTAGAAGGAGCTGTACCACCATGAGGTATGTCTGTGATCTGGCTGTGTCTGCGTTTATGTGTAATTGCTTAATTTGTGTTGATGCAGTCTGATTTCCTGTATGTTGGTTTGACCTTGCATTGGAGCATTATGGAACTCTGTGAATGCAGTATTGGTTATATATCACATAGTGTAGGTTTTTTGAAACACAGATCTCTCTTTTCCAGTGTACACTTTTTCTAAATTGCACCTGTGGTCACCAGGTGTTTTTTTGACTCTATGCATAGACACTGATGAAAAACAGGAGGCTGTCATTGACAAAGCTGCACTGAAACAAAGATCGTTTTTTTTCTTTTCTACAATTTTATAATTTACTTTCTTTCTACCTAATTAACCCAGCATATATTTTTTTAGTATTTTAATATTCCATTCTTCTCTAGTTCTGCAAAATGTATTCTTTTTTTCATCAAGTGCAATAATTTATGTATATGCCTCAGTTTAACCTGGCCTGTTAGCAAGTCAACATTGGAAGGCAAACCTGCAATTCATGGTGATCCTTAGTACAGGAGTGTAGCTATGTGTAAGCAGAAGCACTGCAGTCCACTGTGTGGCACAAGACAGAGCCGTGCTGCCACAAGAATACAACTGGGCACAAATCAGATTTCTAGATTGCTGTCATAGCCCTCACATTGCTGCCCTTCCTCTCAGACACCTCATATAAAAATGTACTCATCTCTCCAAATATTCTTCCTTATGCATTTAAAAAAATGTATGCAGCATTTTTATCATTTTTAGCTTTTGCCCCTTACCATCAAAAAATTATATTTTAGATACACGTTCCTGTCTCTAGATACATTATTTATGATTTGGGTGGTGAACACTAGCTTATAAACTTAAAGTTGCTGTAGTCTCTGTCTGTGAGCTGTAACAATTCTTAAGATACTCAGAAAGATTTTGCACAGCTGAGTACACTGAGTATATCTGGCTATAACCTCGCTGATTAGGAACAGAGTAAGGTTTGCAACTCCAGAAAGACCGAGTGAGACGTTCCTGTTCTTTACACCTCTCTAATGCAGGAGTTGTGTTCACATTTTTCAATTTGTTCATATTTGCCATTTGCACTAAACCTACAGTAAAGGGTATCGGTGACATCTGGTAAGCCGTAAGTTATAAATTCAAGTACAAGGCACAACAGGAACCACTCGCAAATATAAAATATGTTTATTTTAAGTGCTTTTGGCAAGAACTAATACCAGCCTTCAAAACTTTGAACTTTTCTGAGGAAGGCTGGTATTTGTTCTTGCCAAAAGTGCTTAAAACAAACATCTCTTTTTATATTTGCGAGTGGTTCTTGTCATGCCTTGTACTTGGATTTACAGTTGGTGTTCCAGTTGTTGTTTAGTTAAGCCATAAGTTATATCATAACAAAATTCTGGCTTGATTAGAGTCATATACAGGCCAAGGTACATCCCCGATAATCTTAAGTCCAACCTTGGCACTCTGAAATGGTAAGGTTGGCCTATAGTTTGGCTGTGAGATCTGTAGAGTTCAGAAAAATGGGGGCGGGATTAAACAAACTCCCTGAGCTAGAACTCAGATAACTGTTATATCAGTTAGAAGCACAGGCCATAGTCAAAGTCAAGAAACACACCACTAAAGAAGTGCATGCTTCAGCTAGGACTAGAACCCAGTCTTCGATTACTGGTCTGACTACTCTAACCATTACAATATCAGAGCAGTTGAGAGCTGTCCAAATTGTTTGAAACTTCATCTCTCCCTTGTGCATGTGTAATCCACACACAAACAGACTGATGAGAACAAAGGAAATGCATTTAAACATTTGTGTGAGTGAGTGTGACTGTGTGTGTGTGTGTGTGTGTGTGTGTGTGTGTGTGTTTGTTTGTGTGTGTGTGTGTGTGTGTGTGTGTGTGTGTGTGTGTGTGTGTGTGTGTGTGTGTGAGTGTGTGCGTGAGCATATACACACACACACACATATATATATATATATATGTATATACTTATATATATATATATATATATATATATTTTATATATATATATATATATATATATATGTATATATTTATATATATATATATATATTTATATATATATATATATATATATATATATATATGGGTCCTTATTAGAGTGACGAACAATGAAAATCTCGAATGGCTAACAATTTAAAAATGCCATTCTTGGAAATGACTATTGTGAGATCGCGGTACAGTGAAGATTGGAAAATTTGCCCTTTCCTCACTGTAGTGTGATCAAAGAGTTGGTATATATAATTAGTGGGGGGGGGGTTTGCCGCAGCCCCCTACAATACCTATTTCGAAGAATGGCATTTTCGACTTTTAAGCTGTTTGAGATTTTAAAGTTTCGTTCATATAATAGGAATTATATATATATATATATATATATATATATATATATATACACACACACACACGCACATACACACACACACACACACACACACACACACACACACACACACACACACACACGGGTTTACTTTACATGGTTGACATTTTACAAAGTAGAAGACCATATGGCCGAGACCATATGATCGACTTTTGAAATGTCGATCATAAAAAAAAACACAACAATCACTTACCTTCACATTGCTAGCAGGAGGCCAAGCCCCCCTGCATCCCTCAACTCCGAGATCGAATTAAACTGTGAAAGATGGAAATGTTTCCATTCCGCACTGTATGGCGATGCTCGTTCCGCATGGTCGACATTTCAAAAGTCGATCATATGGTCTTCGACTTTATGAAATGTCGACCATGTGAAGGGGACCCACACACACACACACATGCGCATATATATATATATATATATATATATGCACACATGTATATATTTAGATATATATATATATATATAGATATGTAGATATAAATATACATTTATATGTATGGATATAAATTTATTTATTTTTTTATTTATTTGTTTACAAACCAAGTGATCCGGTCCCTAGAGAATTTTTTACACATGACCAATGCTCACTATGGAGCTCATACAGAACTGAGTGCAGTGACATCTTCTTCCATTCAGCAAAATACAAATAGACAAAGGGGGAAGAGGGGAGACAACATCAATAAACTACTTTGATTGCTGACAACAAATGGTAATTTATCGAATGAGAAAGAAAAGCCTCACTCTGGTTTGAATCCTGCACTGATGTGTTGTATCACTAGACTGTGAGCTGGTAATGTGATTAAAAGGACACGAATACAGAGCCCTTTGAAGAACACTTCTCTGAAGATAACATTTATTTTTCCTCAAAATCAAGTGGCACCACATAAAAACACTAAAGAGTCAAAAGGTTTGTTTTTAGTGGAACCTTCCTCATACCCCTGCTAATTAATGGAATCAATAAGGATGTTGCCACAACTCAGAGAAATGTTGCCTAAGTCATGGCAAACATCGAGTTCCATTCTGATCCAAGGAACTGCCATTTTGTTAGTATTTATGATGTTCTAATCAACCACTTCTGCTAAAGAAGAAATGTCTCTGATCAGCTAATGATATGCTTTCCCATTAGTGGGATTCTTTCTGTTTTTTCACATACAAAGTAGACAATATTCCTTGATTTAACAGGAAATCATTTACTCTCATCATAGCTGGATTAGTAGCATATATTAAGGAAAACAAAATCAACCTTCCTACAGTGATGGAATTAGATAATAGCCATGTTTAAAAACTTTAAAAGCTGCAACCTGCTATTGGTAAGGATAGTATTCAAAGAAATTTTGAAGGCTACTCTGTTAGAATGGTGTTTACCATTACTAGACTGCACAATTGCTAAAAAGACTAAATTTATGGACTGTGCTGTTTCTTCTTTTTTATACAGAGGCATTCATATTTAAAAGTAGACATTTGGCATTGTTAGCTATGTATTATGCAAGTTTTTCTCAGCTATAATTCTGGCAGTATGTTTTTATTGCTGAAGACATTTTCCTCACGACATGACTGTCTTACAGTTCCTTGTCTTCTCATATTACCTAGATCTGTTGTGAATTCCTGATGCTGTGTTAATCTTGTAAACAGAATTTTATAACTTCTAGACATGGAAGAGAACCCAGAATGACTGATGTTCAAAGAACACATTTTTTTCTGTGTATCTTTACATATCTGTAACAGAATGTCCCCTAGATATGATTTGCATGTTGTAGTCATGTGAACTGTTTATCACCATCTTTAAAAATCAGTATTAGCTTAATCTCTGAGATTGCTGCATGACCTAATGATTAGCAGGAGTGACAGCTGAATGGTATCTCTTTGTAGTCCCATCATGCTCTAGGGTAGAACTGAATGTCTTGTAAATGTGAACATTTACAGAAGCCACAAAAGTTAGAAAGTTTCTATTTTGTTATAATTTATATTCTTGAATTTGATAGTCTTTCTTATTAGCATTTAAATTGCTTCAGCACATTTATATAGTCACTCACTACAACTGTAAAAGGAGGAGCCGATATCTCTTCTGTCAGGCACATATATTGTTTCATTATTATGGATTTCTGGTTGTGGTTATAAGGCAATACAGGTACTTGAGGCACATGTGTGTGTATTAGTGTAGAAATCTAAAATTAGTTTTTCAGAAGTTAGGTTTAGCAGAAGCTGTTTAATGGGTTTTGCAGAGGTTGTGGGCGACATGCAAAATGCAGATTGTTTTGCTTGTGATCCTGTAGCATACAAAAAACTCCAGTGACTTGCAGTACAAAAATGTTTTATTTTTAAAATATATTTAAATGTAATGAGTGTTAAGTTATTCACTTTGGAGATAAGAAACTATGGAAAACATGCATTTCTGGCTGGGAGTCCCAAACAAGAGCAAAAGAGGAAAATATTTAAGGTTATAATTGCTGCTGTGGTGAATCATATTAGGCATTCTGAAAAGGCAGTGGCAAAAGCCAACAGGGTACTGGGGCACACAACATGGGAACCCTGTCTGAAAGATGATGGTCATCTTTCCACTGTGTATGGCACTGGTAGGGAGCTTGCAGAGTGCTAAATTGATTTTTAGAGGCCATACATTAAGTGGAAATGAGATTGCTGACTCCAGGGAGCAGAAAAAAATGTAATCTTGTCTCTGATCTAGGAGATGTAGGTAAAAGTAGCAGTTCTGGTCATTGAAGGAGCTACTTGGGGGGTAGGGGATGATGGATGGACTTGCTAATGCTGGCACGTGGATTTTTCTACTGTCAGGATACCCCTAGTGAAAATTAGAGGGTGAGGTTCCTGGTATGTACACTATAAATGCAGTAGGAGTGAAGGTCAGATGCTCAATGGTCACACTCAGAGCATCATTACACTCTCACCTTTCTGGGAGGTGGACAATTCTCTATGTCCAAGTTCATATTCGCTTCAATTAGTTAAAAAAATATATCCTTCATTGGCTGCTATGTAGTGTCCTCCTCCATTGCTCTTGCATACCAGGAAGAAAAAAATGGGCCAAATTAGGAGATTGTTGATGGAAGCAAGGGCCCACCCCACCCCCCAAAAAAAAATTTAAAAGAATGCATAAAATTATATGGTTGAACTAGAAGACCAGGACACATTTTTGGAGCCACGGCTACCAGAATAAGAGAATCCAGCTTAACCTAGACATCAGCAATTAGTTCTTCACAGAGATGGTAGTAGATAGGAGAAATGAATTGGCAGAATGGCTAGTACAAGCTAAGACACTTGAGTTATTTAAAAAGACTAAGAACATCTGGAAGGAGATGAGGAGAAAGGGACTGACAGCTGCTCTATACTGACAGTAACACTTAGAGCTGATTCACTCATATCATGGTATGCTGCTTTTTATGGCATTTTGTATGTTATGTTATGTTATATTATGTTGAAAGAAAATTAGGCAGGTAGGAAGTATTCACTGCAGTTTTCCCAAAAGGGTGAGGAATAGATGGGCTGGGGTATGAGACAAGACTCAGAATGTTTGACTGTGTGCATTAGAAGGAAAACATTAAAATAAGGGGCTAGTGTATACCATATGGGAAGAACTGAGAATGATGGAGTTAAAGACAAAGAACGGGTAGTAGAGAAAGGTACGTGAATTGCAACTGCAAAGGGATGATTAAGATCATAAATGAGGGAACTGTACTTCACAGGTCAGGTGGTAGTGCCAAAGAATCTCACTCATACAGTAGAAGAACAATGTAAATCCTAGGTATTTGCATCTACTGGAGACAAAGAACGGAAATGACAGAGCAAATTTAGTGGAAGGCACATTCACATGCTCTAGATGCAATAGAGAGGCACAGCAGATCATAGAACTAAGTCTACTATCCAACTTTATATGAACATTATGCAGGGATTTGTGGACATTATTCTGTAGGGAGAATTATTTCTGCAGTTAATCTACCTGGTGAGTGAGTCTGTGTATGTGTGTGTGTGTGTGTGTGTGTGTGTGTGTGTGTGTGTGTGTGTGTGTGTGTGTGTGTGTGTGTGTGTGTTTGTGTGTGTATCAATTATGGACATAAGAAGGACTGAACTGGTCTAACACAATGGCTTTATCTTTCCTCAATTTACACAAAGCCTGTTAATAAATGTGTACACAGGCATTATGATTGAAACCCCACCCCTTTGCCACTGCTGTTGCATGCTTCACTAAAAAAGGAAGTGTTTGTCTTTAAGAAAGCATTACCTTAATATAATTATTCCACCACATTGTACTCATCAAACTCTGCATTAACATTTCACAGATCGTTAAAGTCACTGTAATTATAGCAGCTAGATTCCTTGGACATATAGGGAATTAGAAAGCTCTACTGCACACCACAGTGTATGTGGGCATATTCCAAGATCTTGCAGGAAGATTAATGAACACAATTGTTGTTATGATATGGGCTGTGACCTTTGACTTGTTATAAATTACAACCCCCACAAGATGTCTTGCATCTGTGTACTCAGTGTGTTTGCAGTGCATGTCAGCCTATAAGGTGGGAAACTATATACTCAGACAAAGCTTGCCTCCTCCTGCAAAAGTACAAAGAATGTATCCAGCAGGAAAATAAAGTCAAGTTAAAATATAGACCTGGAAGCAGCTTTATATAGAATTAAAGATATCACTAAATGACTCAAAATATACTGTTTACTCTAAACCTTAGGATCTCTTTAAGATGTATTAGCAAGTTCTTGATCAACTCTGCAGTGGTCTTTCAGGAAATAAACTCCATTATCTTCTTCTTCTATTGGCTTTTCCCAGTTAGGGGTCGCCACAGCGGATCACCTGTCTGCTCATGATTGGCACTGGAGTTTTACAGTATCGAGTTGCCAGCCTGGCACCCAACCTTCCACAGAAGGCACATACATGCATGCACTCACACCTACGGCCAATTTAGAGTGTCCAATCCACCTACAGAATGTCTTTGGGATGTGGGAGGAAACCGGAGCACCCGGAGGAAACTCATGCAACCAGAGGGAGGACATGCAGACTCTGCACAGAAGGCACACCAGCTGAGGATCGAACCAGAGAACCTTTTGCTGTGAGGCAGCAATGCTAACTGCTGCACCACCGTGGCCACCCAGAAAATAAACTCCATTATAGTTATCTTTAAAGATCATACTGTGATAAGGTGGAGGGAGAAATATATTTATGATATATTCTTTACAATTGGAAGTCCACATCTGTTTGTTCTAAATGCTTGAGAATTAGTGTTACCTTCTGACTTCATGGGTTTCCGGCCATCAGAGGACTGCTTTATTTCTTTAAAAAAAGTTGTAAAGTTGCTCATTGTGCAGCACACCATATGTACTACACAGTGCTTGAAAAGCTGAGGGCATATGTGTCATCTTAAAAATGTTGTATATGTGAATCCTGAGAAATACTTGTAGAAATGCTTTTGCACACTGATTGATTCTCTAGTTTGGTTCACAGCAGGAATGCCTTCATACAGATTCTTCATGTTCTTCCAGTTTTTATGTAGGTTTTTGCCAGGTTTACAAGTTTCCTAACATATGAGAAATATATGCCATAGGTGAATCAATAGCATGTGTGTGTGTGTGTGTGTGTGTGTGTGTGTGTGTGTGTGTGTGTGTGTGTGTGTGTGTGTGTGTGTGTGTGTGTACATCTTGTGATAGTCTAGCCTGCCATCCAGGATTAATTTCACTGTGCCTTGCACCACTAAATGCTCTAGAGAGGTTCCGGCTTCCTCACAGCCCCGAACTAGATTAAATGAGTAATCCCAGAATGAATGAATGAATGAGTGAGTGAACAGAACATTCTAATTACAGTGCTTTAGGAGAATCCACATCAAGTTTCTTTGTTTATTAAAAATGTTCAGGAAGCTGTATGGTCAGATTGTGGAATTTTAGGTGGCTTTATGATGATGTGAGGTAGTGCTAGTTATGGCAGACAGAGTAGGGCAATATATGTGTAACATATGCCGGCATAACTAGCTGGAGTTTTGTAAGGAATTGTATGTCATTTGAATATCAAACTGATTTGTACAGATGCTTATGTTAAAAATTATTTGTAAAGTTGCTTGTATTAAAAATGTATCAACAGTGGGTCCTGCTGGACAGAAAAGAAATATATACTTATATCAGACTATACTATTTATTTATTTTTATTTATGACATTTGTTTACTGGGAAGGTCCACCGGGCAGTCGAGAGCCCATTTTCAGTGGAGGCCCAGAGAGAAAATTTCCAATAGATTAATACAATAAGGAAAACTGCATTACAATCCAGGGGTGGCTACCACAAGGTAGTTACAATACTTACAAGAGTTACCACAAAACGAATGATGGCAGTGAAGTGGTACAATTTACATAGTAAAACTGCATTACAATACAGAGGTGGCTATCGCAAGCTAGTTACAATATTTACACGGGTTTCTACTATACAACGATATCAGTGAAGTTTGTAACTGAGGAATTATATTTATGTTAATAGAGGATCCTGGAAGGGAATGAGTTAAGCTCAGCTCAGCTTACTTTAAGAAAAATAGCCAAAAATTAAATGACTTGATTTAGGCCATAAAGATTTTATCTCACAGGGCTGAATACAGCCAGAGATGCAATGCACAATTTATTCTTAACCCCAATAAAACTAAGATCATGCTTTTTCAACCCACAAGAGCCAGTGACCATCTCCCTTGTTTCAATATGTCATCAACAAGTAACACCAATATCTCCAGTAACCATTATTAATCTTCTCTGTGTAATCATAAGACAGTAACCTGAAATTCATTATTTCCATAGACAGTAACCTGAAATTCAGTATTCACATAGCTCAGGCAATAAAAAAAGTTCAGAAAAAACGTGGCACCCTATACAGAAATAAACATTTCTAACAAACAATACAAACATCATCATTGCCAGAACTCACCTCATTTCCACTCTCTTGTATGCTTCTCCAGTTCTCACCAACCTAAAGAAATCAGAAATGTTTATATTTCCTGTGAATTGAAACTCTGGTGTTTGTTGTAAATAGATACTCAGTATTTTCATGTTTTCTGCTTTATTATTAATTATTAAATATATCTAAACCTTTCATTGTGGCTGGTCTTTAGAAAATATTTTAACCTTTGAGAATATTTGCATTTATTTGGTGGCACTGTAGTTTTATGCTCCCGAAAGTCTTGCTGCTTGGTTAATACTACCATTTATATAAGTATTAATTTTACTAAGAGTAATTGCATACTGTGGTAAGAGCCTTAAAGTAGCTGGCTGGTGGCAGTGAATCCACCTTGTAGTCTGGGTGGATGTAGCAGAGCTGGTAAATCTGTGCCAGCCTTTTCCAGGTGTGTGTGTGTGTGTGTGTGTGTGTGTGTCTGTGTGTGTGTGTGTGTGTGTGTGTGTGTGTGTGTGTGTGTGTGTGTGTGTGTGTGTGTGCGCGCGTCTGTGTGTGTGTGTGTGTGTGTGTGTGTGTGTGTGTGTGTGTGTGTGTGTGTGTGTGTGTGTGTGTGAAAATCAAATCTTAAAGATTATGTGTGCCACCTACTTGGAACAGGAACACAGAGCAATGATTTCTGCAGAGAGAAAGGTGAAGGCTTATTTGGAGCCTGGAGAGGAAACCTATCCCCAGGTCTGGAATGTGCTCCCTGTGTGCTGTTAAGGGAATTTGTGCTTGGTGCAGAGAGCTGCATCTGAAAATACTGTGTGTATCCATTTATGTGAGAGTGTTCAATCTCGCCTTTGTTCTTACACATGGGTTCGGAGCCGATCCTCGGCTCCGTGCCGGCCGACTGCAAGCTCTGCATCGAGAAGAAGCTCGAGGACATCTAATACCCACAATCCCCCTCTGCCTTTACCTCAGATCTAGTTTGCCGCTGCTGCATTCGCATCGCTGGAGGCTAGCTCGAGGGTTTTCAGATAAGATTTAACTTTCTTTTTGTTAAATTTTCAGGAGAACTTGTTCAAAAACACTAGTTACTGTATTTAGTGTATGGTGTGTGTGTAGAGAGAAATTCTCGGTACCGTTAACTTAGTTTAACTTCTTTTAACTGGTATAGAGTTTTTCGGGGCCTACCACCCCTACTTGGATTGACAAACGGACTGACATATTTACCGGATTTGACCCTTTTTTTCTCTGGATTGACTGTTACTGGACTTGACTTTTTCTCTTACTACAAAATGTCTGAGAAAATGAAATCTGGATTTAAACGTTGCCAGTGTGGCCAAAAGATGTCGGTCACGGACAACCACAGTTCCTGTGTCTACTGCCTTGGCCCTCTCCACTTACAAGAGGACTGTTCTATTTGTCACTCTTTTAGTGGGAGGGTCATGACAGATAGGCGCAGGAAACTGATGGACAGAGGTTTATTGAAACCCTCTTTCCAGGAGGCTCTGGATGCTTCAGACCAGGCATCCAAATCCTCGAAGGAATCGAAGACGTCGGAGCCCAAGTCATCGGCTCCGAGCTCTTCGGGTAAAGTTAGATCACCGGTTCCACAGACTTTGGGGCTGAGTGTTCAACTGTTGGCAGTTTCCGAGCCTCGAGTCTTGGAACCGGTGACGGAGCTCCCTCCACCGACTCTGTTGAGGTCGGCTCCATCTTCGATCCCTTCGACTCGTTCTTCCAGGCCCCTCTCCGACACCGATGTGGACCGTGTGGTGCAGAAATTGATGGAGCATACGGCCTTATCCAAGCTTATCTCGGTCTCCTCTCAGTTGATGTCGAGACTTGAAGGCCTGCCACTATCTCCATCTGTTCCTCCTCCGAGACCTGTCCAGTCTTCGGAGCCGGAAGAAGCTGAACTGATGATTGTGGAGCCCTCGGTGCCAGAACCGTCTTTTTCTCGGTCGGCACCGTTCACCTCGACTCCATCCGATCCGGTACTGGAGTCTCGGGGCCGAAGATCCATCCTTGGTTCCGGGACCGAGTCGGACCGATGTTTCGATTCCGACACTCCCTCTCGGAGCCTCGGCGGATCGACTCGGTTCCGTCCTCGGGGTCGGTGCCTTCGGTTCCTGTTTCGGGGATTCTTCCCATTTCTTCGGAACCAGGAGATACCTCGACTCGGGACCCAGGGGCCTTCGACCTCATGAGGAAGGTGTTGTCTACCCAGACAACCACATCAGCAGGAACAGCTTCGCCTCCCCACAAAGGACCGTTATCCTCCTCTGCACCCACGGCTACATCCAAGCGTCGAGCACCGGTGTCTCAGCCACCCCTAGAGGGTGCCCTCTCTTCCTCGGAGGCTTCTTCGGATGTTCCCCACGAAGAAGTCCCTAGGAAACGATTGTGTAAGAGGAGACACTTGGATTCTCCACAAGAATCTTTGACATCCGATACTGACTTGGATGAGTCAGAAGGGTCCCCTAAGTCACCTTCAGAAGATGTCTCCTTTTCTGACATCTTGGAGATCCTAAAACAGAGAGGTGACTGGCAATCCCTCCCCCCTTCTGAGGATGAGTCAGTTTTGCTGAAGGCATTTGGTGCTCGCCCTTCCTCCTCCTGGGTCACTCCGCCCTTGGATGAGTTAATGGAGTTGATTGCTCGAAGGGCGTGGGAGACACCTGACACGGTGGAACCAGTCCCTAGGAAGCCAAATAAGTACATTACGGCACCACAGGACAAGGCTTACCTCACCAAAGGAGTTCCAGTAGGCGCCATGGTGGTGGCAGCGGCCACGAAAAAGGAGATGTCGGAATCTTCCTCATCTGTCCATCCGCCTAACAAAGATTCTAGGACCATGGACAGATACGGGAAGCGCATTTTCAGTTCAGCGGCTTTCTCTATGCGTTCCCTGAACTATTTGACTCATTTTACACGCTTACAGAGGATCTAGTCAAAGAGTTGGGAGATACCCTCCAGGGTACTACAGATGCTGCTGTTTCAGAGAAAGTTACAGCACATCTCAACACCCTTACATCCATTGTAAACTCGTCCATGAGGCTGATATCATACGCAGCCGAGGGATCGAGTAGGGCAGCGGCTTCAGCGATTGCTCTTCGTAGGCAATCCTGGATGCGCTTATGTTCATTTGCGGAAGCCTTCAAGTCTTCCTTTACTAACGCCCCATTTGATGGAGCCACACTTTTTGGCCCTAAAGTAAAGGAGACCCTTACCCGGTGTGAACAGGAGGGAAAGACTCTGTCTGCTGTCTGAGTCCGTTTTTCCACCCTTCCAGACCGTACCCCAAAGGGCAACGTGGTGGGAAAATTTGGTTTCGAAAACCCCAAGGATCTTTCCCAAACACACAGGGTGATGCCCCCTCTAGAGGCAGAGGGGGGGGGCAGAGGTGGAAGACGCCGCCCTGGCGGCAGAGGGGTCCGCAAAACCAAGGTGACAGGGATAACCTCCTGGCAAACCTTTTCCGCACTCCTGTGGGGGGGCCCGCCTGTCCTGCTCTCGAAGCAGTTGTGGTCGCTTAGCTTTATACCCTCAGGCCTGGCAAAACCTTTCTTCAGACAATTGGGTAAAAGCGTTGTTACCAGAGGTTACAAAATCCCATTTCTATCCACACCCATTCCAAAGAGAAAACTCCCAGATGTACCACCCCATCTGCGAGACCCAGCAGCTACAGAAATTTCAAAGCTGCTAGAAAAAGAGTCATCCAACCAGTCCCAGCGGACCAAATAGGATTCAGAACTTACTCAAGGTTCTTTTAGTTCCAAAGAAAACAGGGGACTGGAGGCCGATTCTGGACCTAAGCCATCTCAACACCTTTGTCAAGAAGGAAAAGTTCGAATGGTCACGCTTCAATCGATCCTTCCATTCTTACAGAAGGGCGACTGGATGTGCTCGATAGATCTGAAGGACGCATACTACCACATCAAAATGGCCAGGGCGTCCAGGGATCATTTGCGCTTCGGCTGGGAGCCAGTCACTATCAGTTTCGAGCCCTGCCCTTTGGTCTGACTACAGCCCCAGGGTCTCCACCAAATGCATGGCAGTGGTAGCGTCTCATCTGAGGCGCCTAGGATTCCAGGTGTTTCCGTATCTGGACGACTGGCTCCTGTCTGCCACCACCAGGCGTCAACTGATACAAGCCAGGGATTACACCCTACAACTTTGTACACACCTTGGAATTTCAGTAAATTTGAAAAATCTTTACTACAGCCATCACAGCATATCTTATTCATAGGAGCGGAATTAGATCGCACCATTTAGTTCTAAAACTTCCTACAGAAAGAATAGTAGCACTTCAAATCAACATTTCTCTTCTGCTGTCGTCCAGAAAGTCCCCGGCAAAAATTGTTCTGAAAGTCTTGGGTCTCGTGGCAGCTTCTCTCATTGCGATACCATTGGGAAGACTGCACATGAGAGTGCTACAATGGCTTCTGTTTGCACAATGGTCATTCCAACAACTTCCACTGACTCACGAAATATTGATAATGAAAACATGCAAATCACACCTAATGTGGTGGTTACAGACTTGCAACCTATCCAGCGGAAGACCATTTGTGCTACCCGCACCGTCAGCGACGATAACCACGGACACTTCCCTGATAGGGTGGGGGGGCATCTTTCAGGGACAGACAGTCCAAGGCGAATGGACCAATCTGGAGTACAATCTGCACATCAATGTTCTGGAGTTGAGGGCAGTGTTTTTGGCATTGCAACACTTTGCTCCCCTTCTTCCTCCAGGGACCATTGCAGTTCAGACAGACAACATGTCCGTAGTCTGGTACATAAACAAGCAAGGGGGAACCAGGTCTTACCAACTATGCAGAGAGGCCATGATAATTTGGCAATGGGCAGAGTCCACCGGTTGCTTTCTGATCGCAACGCACATCCCGGGGTCATCCAATGTCATAGCCGACAGGCTGAGCAGGGCAATACTATTGCCTCACGAGTGGTCCCTCAAACAGTCAGTTGCGAGAAGGATTTTTCGCAAATGGGGCCAGCCTACCTGCGATCTGTTTGCGTCTCCAATGAACGCCAAATGCAGGAGCTACTTTGCCCTATTACCCCTCCAGGGAAGTCCCCAGGGGCGCTGGTGCACGATTGGCCCCCGGGTCTCCTATATGCTTTTCCTCCATTTCCCCTGATTGCAAAGTTTCTACAGAAAGCCAACAACCTTCAGAGGACTATTATTCTCATTGCTCCGTTCTGGCCTCGTCAAATGTGGTTCCCCTTTCTATTGCATCACCACATTCGGGGACCTTGGATGCTGGACCCAGAGCCAGATCTACTGACTCACTCATCAGGAGTTCCTCACCCATCTCTAGAATCTCTCCATCTAGCAGCTTGGCTGCTCCACTTCCCTTTCTAGCCAGGTCGGTTCCCCTTACATCGGCGGTTCAAGATATTTTAGTAGCTTCTCATAAAGTTTCCACTACAAAGACTTACACCAGTAAGTGGAAACGTTTTGTCTTTTTAGGAGTCACATCATTTGGACCCTGTTATAGCTCCGTTAAACAAGATTTTAGAGTTCTTGACTGAACTATTTCATGAAGGAGCTTCCCCGGCTACTTTAAGAGTACAGTTAGCTGCCATTTCTAACTATCATGTAGAGGAATGTGGTGCGCCTATTATGGCTCACAGACTTTGTAAAGCCTTTTTAAAAGGTTCTTTTCATATCAGACCACCAGTCAGAAGTCCGACATCACCATGGAATTTGAACCTGTTGCTCTCTAAATTGATGTTGCCACCCTTTGAACCAGCCTCAAGTTGCACATTGAAATTTTTGTCATGGAAAACTTTATTTCTAGTGGCCATTACATCTGCTAGACGAGTGTCTGAGCTTCAGGCCCTTTCTGTCAAACATCCTTATTTAATATTTCATTCTGACAGAGTATCCCTACGCACTAATCCATCCTTTCTCCCCAAAGTTTGCTCTTCTAGTAAAATTAATCAGTCCATTGAATTACCCACCTTCTTTAAGAACCACTCTAATAAATTGGAGTTTATGTTGCACAAACTGGATGTCCATAGACAGCTCAGATTTTATTTGGATAGAACAAAAGATCACAGGAAATCTGATCAACTATTTGTAGCTTTTGCTGACAGCAGAAAGGGTCTTGCAGTTCTGAAGCGAACTCTTTCTAAATGGCTAACTGACTGTATCACATATGTTTATGAGGCCTCTGATCAAACATTATCAGTAAAACCCAAAGGACATTCCACCAGATCAGTTTCTACATCTTTGGCTCACGCAGCTCGCTTACCACTAGACACTATTTGTGCGGCTGCTACTTGGGCTAAACCACATACATTTATCTCTCATTACAAAGTGGACAGGGTCTCTAGGGATAGGGCAACCTTTGGTTCCACTGTGCTCAAGAACGTTCTCCCTTGAGTTCCTCAGGATCATGGAGCTAGGGCGCTACCCATGTGTAAGAACAAAGGCGAGATTGAACACTCTCACATAAAGAAGTTATGTCCTTACCATAACGTTCCATGTGGAGTGTTCATCTCGCTTTATTACACTCCCACACCTCCCACCCTTAGGAAGAACGTTCGATTTGGTGCCTGGTCTGGAGTATTCTCCTTCTGCTGTTGCATTATTAGTGTTACTATCATACCCTTGGTATGTTTGTATATATGTACTTCTATGTATATAGTTTGGCATGTGTGCGTGCTTTATGTCTGGTTTGCTTGCAAACTAGATCTGAGGTAAAGGCAGAGGGGGATTGTGGGTATTAGATGTCCTCGAGCTTCTTCTCGATGCAGAGCTTGCAGTCGGCCGGCACGGAGCCGAGGATCGGCTCCGAACCCATGTGTAATAACCAAGGCGAGATGAACACTCCACATGGAACGTTATGGTAAGGACATAACTTCTTTTTATTCTAAGTGAATGTTTCCCACTGGTGTCAGTGTTGAGGATTGAGGTTCCTTGATTACTGGTCCAGAGGAGGGATGTCATAGGCTTCACCAAAGTCTAGTACATAACCTTTAAGTAAAAATGACCACCCAGATACCATGCCATTTTAGGAGCCTTATCATGTGGGTAACCCAAATAAAAGAGTATTAATGAGTTCAGATAAACTGCACACCCACATTTAGTCAAAGAAGGCCATATTAGTTGCTTGCGCTGTCTCTGTGCCTTTCATATTTTAACCTTGTCATTGAAATTCATATGCTACTAATTTTATAAAATGAGAAATGACTGGCCAGAATTTATAGCTTGATTTACAGTCAAAGAATAATAGTTTTAGATACAATGCTTCAGTGCAAAATGATTTCTGGATGTAGTAAAGAGGGGTTTTCTGGTCTCCTGCTTCTGATGTATATGTTAAAGAAGATTAACCACATATCAGTTGCTTTTCAAAGTTTTAAACTTTTATATATGTAATGTTGAAATAGTAGTTATTACTGAGGCATGCAACACTGCTCATGTGCAATTCAAAGGTTTTAATAAATTGAGAGTACCCATGATGACGGCTTGTGATGGTATGTTAATTCGTACATGTAAGACATTGAAAGCAAGACTAAAGGCTAAATTTATAACAAATAAAATTATGGCTATAGAGAATATATCTTGTTTTAAGATATTTTACCTTACTGGCCTTCTACAGAAATCCAAAAATGAATTGTGATCATATCTTGAATTCTTATTAAAACTGGATATCTCATGAATTAACAATACTGTTGGGAGATTTTAACTGCCCAATGATAGACTGAGAAAATATATTAGCTACCGATAAATGAGCAGGAAGTTTTGGATATAATAAATCTGAGGGATGACTGAGCTGGTGGCTAGATATACAAAACATACTACTCTCTTGGATTTAGTTTTAAAGAACAAACCTAAAACTGTTTCAGAGATACAAGCAACAGAGTTTCTGGGAATATCTAACCACAATACTATAATATTAAATATAACAACACAATTGCAATGTAAAAAAATATCCCAAAGATATAGCAAACTGAAAAAGAACAGATTTAAAGCTGCACTGACTTATAAGTCATGGGATTCTGTATGCAAGTGGGATCTACAAAGTTGTGGTTAGCTGGAAATAAAAAAATACGTGGAGGCATACCTTTCAACCTCTTAGTGCAAGAAATCTGGACAAAGTCTGACAAAATGGGGGAACAAAAGCCTCAAAACAGGGACATATTTTAAATATTGTTCTTATAAAATTAGAAAGTTGCTCGAGTAACAGGGTTTGTTTTAATATACATTTTTAAAGGGATATGAAATCTGAAACTCAGATGTATGTCATTATTTAGTGACTTCATTTTTCAGATCATCCCAGTGATTTGCAAAAAAAGCCCCATAAATTTTCAGAGGAACAGACCAAAAATATGACCCAAAAATCTGGACATTCTTCAAAAATCTGGACAGTTGACAGATATGCTTGGAGGAAATGTGAGTTAATAAATATGGTGATTACTTCAAAAACTTTATTGGTGGGATAAAGAAAACCTTTATACATCAAGAAAAGGCACATTTTTGGTTTATAAAAGTTTACTACAGGCATGAATAAAATTATTCAGTTATATAACAAAGAAAGTAAAAGGTGTTATCAAGTTTTCTATGGCAACATTTGAAAATACTGTAACACAGAGTGAGCATAATAAAAACACTTATGATAATATATATGAATTCCCAGGTGGGCCAGCTACATGCCACTGGTTCTTTAGACTTGCACAAAATCTGAATATATTAAGCTAAACATATGGCAAGTGTAATGAATGGCCACTTCATTTATATCATCAACAGAAATGGTCAGTGTGAGATGGTCAATACAGCTAAGGCTGTAACTAAAGATATCAAGTGTCCACTAATCAATATGAAAACTACTAAGTCAGTTTTAGCTAACCATGAAAGGATACATAGTATGGGTTCAGGTATGATACTAGGATTCTTGATATATTCCATAAAAGATGAAGTATATCCTTTGCATCACATATTCAATCTATTAATAAGTAGGGGACTTGCATCACTACAATGGAAGGAATAAACTGGGGTAGCAATACATAAAGGAGGAAGTAGCAGTCAGTTGTAAAACAATAAGCCCATTAATTTAGCATCACTCTTAAGGTAAATGCCTTAAAATGCCTACTGAATATATTATAAATAGAAACAGGAAGCTGGTATAATATAGCAGTGAATGTTATGCAACACAATTTTTAATTCACTCTACAATAACAAACTTAATTGAATTGTATGGTGTAGTAAATATGACAAATAACCTCATCATATGTGCCATTCTTTTGATATATTTAGGTCTTGGATTTTACATGATGTGAGAAATCAAAATAACAGCCCTTATATAATAAATTGGGCCAAAAAATGGTTATAGATTGGGACTGATGGAGTAGCAATTCTGGGTGAAATCTCAGAGAGGAAAAAAAAAAAGTAATACGGTACCTGGGCTGACAGTTTGCACAAATTATAATATAAATAAATGTAAAAATCTGATTTTTTTTTGAAAAGATGTAGCTAACACATGGATAATGTTGAATAATATAAATTTAGAATGATTGGCAGCTATAAGAGCTCTAGGCATGATAGTTACTGAAAATTTCATCTGGATGACACATGACCCAAGAATATAAGTTGAATTCAATCAAACACTTGTAAGATCCAGTTTGGAATATAGTTTTTTTGTGTGTATATAACAAATAGCATTTCTTGGACTGAATTATTAGAAACTCTACAATGAAATGTCACTAGATCAATGCCCATGCTAAATCAACTGTCTTAGAAAGAATAAGGAACATAGGACTCTGCAGCATTGCCTATAAGCTATTATGTGGCAAATCATGTTAAGCATATATTTTTTTTTTTCAAAAAAGACAAATACAAGACAATGATGGGAGTTACTATGCATATGAAAAAAGATATTAAGATACAAGAATATGACAATGAGCACCTTGGTTAATAGAATTGTTAAATATAATTTTTACATTTATCAATCAGTCCCTAGGCTATGGAATAAGAATGATTAAAGATACTGAAAGTTTCAGAGTTTGTCTAATAGGATGGGACGGAGAAAATTCTGTTTTTATGTAAGGGAGTCACAGTTCCTTGATGGCCAAAAGGCCTGAATACTAGTAATTTCACCTATGAACTTGTAAAACAGAAATAGGGGAAATCCAGTTACATCCCGTTTCTCAGTGTATGGGGACACTATGTGAAGTTACCATTATTTATTTATTTCTTTTACATTTGTTTATCAGGAAAGTCCAACTGGACAACTAGTCCATTTTCGGCAGAGGCCTGGGGAGAAAAGCTCCACATAATACAAAAACAAATGGAGAAGTGGTACATGAATAAAGATTTGCATGACCTAAAATAGAACAGTGAAAAAAAGCAAGCAAAACTGAACATTTTCATTCATTTTTTATTTTACTAAACAGAAATAGGGATTGACTGATTTCAACACCAACAATATGCACCTGGGGCAGTTGCCCTTTATCCCCTGCCCTACTTATGCTACTGGCCAAGGTGGTGCAACTAAGGCAAAGTACGGTGCATATACGGCAATACATAAAATCGAGGGAAGTGAGTGATGAAGAAAAGAAAGAGCAAGAAAGACAGAAGGATTATAAGAACAATCTAAGGAGCTAATGTAAAAGTCTGGGTTTCAGGATAAGAAGTATAAATTGAGGCTATATATTTGATCTTATAGGAAAGAAGTATACAAGAGTAATGTAGGGAGTTGAAAGAAAAAGAAAGAGAGTGGGTCTTAGGTTATAGAGTATATACAAAGGGAAAAAAAGACAGAAATAATGAAACTGGAAAGTTAGAGGAGAAAGGATGGAAGTTGGAAGTAAAAAAGAGGACTAAGAAGGGAGAAAGAAAAATAAGAGAGGCAGAGATTAGTAATTCAACCTGGACTGAAGCAGGAGCAAATCTAGGATTTATGTATATTTTCTGTTAATGAGCATTTGAAGAAAGACAAGTTAGGAGTAGTTCTAATAGTTAGAGTTAGGATATTTCCAAACTTTTGCAACAGAGTAGGAGAAAAGGCACACGCGTGCGCCCACACAAACACACACACACTTATATATATATATATGTATATATACACACACCCACATAAATATATATATATATATATATATATATATATATATATATATATATATACACACATAAATATATATATATATATATATATATATATATATATATATACACACACACACACACACACACACACACAAATATATTTTATATATATATATATATATATATATATATATATATATATATATACACACACACACACACACATAAATATATTTTATATATATATATATAATATATATATATATATATATATATATATATATATATATATATATATACACACACACACACACATATATATATATATATATATATATGAGACTCAATAAATGTACAAGTTTTAGAGATTTGCAAGTATTGTTATGCCTGATTTGCAATATAAGCATTGCTTCTGAACAGCTGTTCAGTATGTCTGTATGTCTGATATTTATGCTAAAATGATGATATTGCAAAGGCCCATGAAGAAACTAAATAATGGTTTGTTAAAAATGATGAAATACTAAAATACTTTATCCAGGCAATACTGTATTGTAGATATGGCAGGCTTTAGTATTTTACTTTAAAGTTTTATATAACCATTTTTATCACAGAAGCTTGTGAATCTGACAGTCACTACATTATAGGCTCTTTCTAAAATGCTGTTTGTTTTCCATCAGATGACTTTTTCACAACCAAAATTTTCAGCACTGGTAACTTTACTGTTAAATAACCCTTTCCCCCGGATTTACTAATCTTCTGTGCAGGACTAGCTTAGTCCGGCACGGAAGCGACCATTTAGGAGCAGGACGGCAGCACGCCATGCATATTAATGAGGCATGCTGCCCGAGCTCCTAGGCTTACATGGAGCATTTAAGAGTGCAGGGGGCATGTCTGAGACCAGAGCTCTCAGAATAAACATGCCCCCGAAATGTAGAACAGCAGAAAGGGGAATGCAATGAGCGAGACCGCTCACATGTGACCAGATATCCCCATCAACAGTCCCCCTTGTGTATACCAGCAACAGAATATAGAAACAAAATGAAGAAACCTTTTTTTTTTAAACATCCGATTACAGCTAACCATAGGTGCACAGGTGTGCCCATCGCTTAGCTACGGTGAAAGCAGCTTAAAAGGCTGAAGAGGATAACAAGAAGATATATGCCAATGAAGCAGCAGAGCAATAGTGTAGCGGGCAGAGCACTTGCCTTACCAGCAGGCATTCCTGGTTCGAGTCCCACTGCAGCACATCCAATTTTACATGGCAAAGCACGTTATGACCAATATTTTTGTTGCATAACCCACTAAATAACATATATTTATGAAGTGGAGTACTGCAGTGAATGCACATGTGAGTTGTCAGTGTCATAATGAATAAGGCACTAGTAAGCAGGTCTAAGCATCAATAAGCAGTAGTAAGCATATGTAAATACTAGTCAGCGAGTGTAACCCCATTTGCAAGGCGGTAAGCATTGCCTACACTGGCTAAGCAATTCTCAAGCTAACTCTCTGCAAGCAGATGTAACGGCAGGTTAGCAGTACTTACTGTCATGCAAACCCGCTTACAACTGCCCAAAAGTGCTTTAATCAGTCTGTCTCCAATGGCCCTTGTTCTGCCCATCAACAAAATAAACAGCCATGCAGGTCTCGAATCCAGGACCATATACACCACAGTCCTAGTAGTTATCCACCAAGCCATCACAGAAGTACAGAGGCATGAGGTAGTACCAAACAAGTCCTCACCATAGTATAACCAAACTGAATCTGTGAAAGGCATCAGTATACAGTCACATGTGCCATAAACCACTACATAACATAAATATGTGAGCTGGAGTACAGCAGTAAGCCCAGAAGTGAGGTGTAATTGTAAAAGAGTGTTGAAGTCCCCAATAAAACACATGGACCCCACAGAGTGTACGTACACATCAATCAGGGATACCAGGCATACATATAAGGTGTAATGAATAATAACACAATTCCAAAAAGGCATTATAATGAAAGTCTAATGTAAGCAACGCTAAGCATTGCACAGGTCAGTTTAGGAGATGTGAGCAATGTGTAGACCAGATAACTCATTGTGCCCAGTGGTATACCCCTTTAAACAATGCCAACCTTACGTAATCAGGTTAGCCCATAGCTTAGCCTTTTCAAAACCGGCCAATCACGGAAAAGTGCAGGAAATTGGCCCTACTTAAACCCAAGAGATGGGAATACATCTCATAACTGGTTGTAGCTTCCCCTTGCAGGCACTATGGCAGTAAGGGGAGAAGGAGTGCGCTTCCCAGTGCAGCGCTGGTGCATCCAGGAATCCAAGGTCATGGCAGGACTCCTAGTTAAAGACCATGCACAGAGACTGCTGCAGGACCAGTACTAGGGCTCCCAATATATGGCTGAGGCCTGGGACCATCTTGCCCACGACTTCACCAATGCCACTGGCATACTCCAAACTGGTGAGCAGGTCAGGCACCAATATGCCGACCTGAAGCGGCAGAAGGAGGACCTCTTGGAGGAGGGGCTCCAAGAGGCTAGAGCATCAGGGGATGTGCCAGACATGTGTAAGTATCACCCCAGTATGTGTGCAATAATTGCCAGCTCAGGTATATAATGGGTAGGTATGGCTAAATATTCCTCTTATGCCCCCACAGCTGCAACGGAGTGGGCCGTGAACCAGGAGGCCCATATCAGCCACCTGGTGAGGTTGCGAAGCGAGGCAGGTCAGTAATAATCATGCTTTTACTGCCATAGGAAATAAAAATAAAAGTAGTAGTAAATTAATTGCTAGTATAATACCTGTATTGTTCAAGGCAAGTACTGCATACACTAGAGAATATGGCAGGAAGAGTCTCATATTATTTGGTATACCAAAAAATGTTTAATATCCTGACAGAACAGGTCTAACTGCTGGACTGCATGTGTATATTCTGGTATCATATGGTAATGTAGATTTGCAATCATGTAATAGTACTGTTGTATTAAGCACTGTTACCCACACCACGCACCATAAATTGAATGTGTAGGAATGCCTGTATATGACAGGTGTAATCCCCAGAGGCCATAGAGTACAACTGAGAGATACATAGACAGTAAACAGGGAAAATGCAGACAACAAAAACTGAACAGCACATGCAACTGAGATGTGAACTGTTGTTTATTTAGCACACACAGCCACCATTTGAATCCTGCCAGTGGTAGTAGTCTGCATATTGAATCATATCCCACAACTGTACAGATATGTCCAGAATGTCTATTAAAGTGGCCTGTATCTATTGCCTATCAACCTGTCCCCCTGGGAAATCAGTGGGATGATCCCAGACATATAGGCAGCAGACAGGAAATACAACTGATTGACACACATCTATGACAACAAACCTGGCACACTAGCAACTCCCCAATACCTTATGTGACTAAGAAGCCACGTATGTCCCATTTACACCCCAACTTGTTAAGCTGTGGTCAGAGGGTGTACAGTAACAGAGTGAAATGTATGTGCATAATAGTAATGTGGAACCTGATACTGTGTGTGGGAAGATTCAGGTAGTGCTAATAAACATTCCTCCCACAGGTCTGTCAGATACCAACACTGTGCCCAGAAGTACAAGAATGATATGCAGTTGCTCTGAATAATGAAGCATTACGCATCATTGTCACCCACACTGTCCTACAACATACAACTGTCTAGGAAATCTGTATAAGAGTGTTGTTATACAAGATCAGAATTCATAAGCACAAGGGATTAATAAGACAGCAGATTGGAGATATACAGCAATATCAATATAGCAGACGCAACTGTAATGGACAGTGTTTAAGCTGTAGCAGACACAGCCATGATCTGAATCCTGGGAGTGGAATTAGACTGCATACAGATTCATACCCCACAACTGTACACATGAGGCTAGAATGTCCAGTATACGTGCCTATATCTGCTGCCTGTCCCCCTGTCCCCCTGGTAAGTCTGTGGGATGATCCCAAATGTGTAGCCAGCTAACAGGGAATACAAGTGATTGTCAACCATCATGAAAACACACCTGTCACTGTAGCAACCCCCGAAACTGTTAGGATTGTAATATTTCAAGTATGTCCTGTCTACACTTCCATGTTGTCAAGCTGTGACCAGAGTGTGTACAGTAACAGAGTGAGATGTATGTGCATAATACTAATGTGTAATCTGGAACTTTGTGTGGCAACAGTCAGGTAGTGCTAACAAACATTGCTCCCACAGGTACGTTGGATACGAACACTGTGTTGAGAAATAAAGACCATTATAACCTGTACTGGTACTGTTCACTCTGGTATTGTAGGGTATTGTGAGTGTTGCAGTTTCTCAGAGTAATAAAGTATCACCAGTTACTATCGCCCACACTGTGCTGCATAATATAACTGTGTAGGAAAGCACATATATGTGTGTCTCAGGTCACTAAGGTGGAAGAGGGCAATATTCTAGATATGTCCAGGCACACCAGCATGTGGTCAACTCATGGCCAGAGTCCATGCAGAAAGAGTTGGATAGCATAGTGCAAAACATTAACCCAGAATCCGGGTGTATGTGTACAAACAGTCAGTGTTAACAAACATTCCCTCCACAGGTATACCAGGTAAGAGGTATACACTGCAGGTAAAACTGGTTCATGTGTAATGATGACAACAGCCATATCACTGTCCACAATAAGGCTATAGGGTAGTGTAGTAAGACTTGTAAGGTACAGATAACAACACTGACTAGGAAAGTAATATGGACTACAGGAATATATTACTTGTTAATTGACATCTTTCTCCCCCCCCCCCACCTTATCTCCAACAATAATTAACATACCCACCCCAACTGGTATGTACTGACTCTGATAATGTCCAATTGTTTGATAAATATTTTAATGGTTCCCATGCATGTGCCTTATTGAATTATTCCAACATTGTTGGCATGGTGCCATCAACATACCTGCATGCTGTTCTTATTATCACTGTGGTCCCATATGTACATGTATTTTGTTTGCTATGCAATTATTCTGTATCTGGTGTCTGGGTTAATGGGAATATCTATGCATGCTGTTATACCTAACCCTGGAATGTGTTGTCTATTACTAACCCATGTATGATGATGAAATCTAAACACTATAGCACACTTGAGAAGGCCGATCCAAGCGGACCCACCTGTCCCACCTCAGCTGGCTGTGGCACCGGGCACCAGCATGTCTGGGGCCCAACCTCGGACCTCCCTGTCCGTTGGTCCTGCACCACCTTCAGGTGGAACTGCCTCAGGGGATGGGGCTTGCATCCCCTGGAGTGGGCATGGACAGGCACCTGTCACCTGTCGCCAGGTCGGGGTCATGGCATGTAGAGTTATTAACGAGCAGTTCAGTGATCTTCTACTCCAGCTTGAGGGCCGCATGTCGAGATTTGAGAGTCAGCCTGGCTCTGCAGCTCAGCCTCCAGCACAGCCACCTTTGGGGCTGTGAAGGTACAGTGGTGACTGCCCATGGGTGGGGAACTCAGTCCCACTGTTACCACTAGGGGGCTTGTAGGCTTCCAGTATTCCAACACCCCTCCCCATCAAGGTGTTTACCCCCCACATGTGTCATATACTGCCCCTGTATGCATCTTGTGTGTCTTGTCTGTTAACCTACCCAACCTACCTCCCCAAATATACCTACTACCCTTCTCCAACATCCCACTCTCTCCTGAAAAAAAAAGGTCAATCTGTTGCCACAAAAATATCTCACCCCATACATAGCTGTCCATTTCACACACATGTCCACTGGACACATGTAATCTGGTCTAATTGGCATCACAACTTATTATTGTTGTCCTCACCCCTCTCCCAGGGGTTTGAGTGTCCAAATCTACCTCCAAATTCAGTGTATATGCACAGCTGTTGCTGTAGAAAAAATGGGCAGCTATGGACCTTCGCTACGCCCTTCCTGCACATGCCTAGCTATTTTCCCTACTGTCTTTCCCTCTTTGTGCCCCTTTTTCACCACTTTCCTATCAACCTTTTTTTCTTTTCTTTTAAAGAAATTAGCATGGGGGTAAGTAGGAGTAAGCACTTTTAAGCAGCAGTAAGCAGGTCTAAGCCTGTTTGCATGGGGGTAAGCACTGTCTACACAGATTAAGCAAGTTAGAAGCTAACTGAGTATAAGAAACTATAACCAGAAGTTAACAGTGCTTACCTCTGCACAAACCCACGCAAACCCGCTTACAACTGATTTAAAGTGCCTTAATCACTCTGTAGGCAACGACCCGTGTTCTGCCCAGCAACAAAATAAACAGCCCCTGCAAGGCTTGAACCCAGGACCCTGCACACCATAGCAAAGTGATTTACCACTAAGCATGCCAGATATACATAAATTGGATGTTTTCAGAAACATATCATCCAGCCGAGTCATGCAGCAGTACAGAGAATGTATACCAACATTTAGATGTATGTGTGTGTGTCAATATGTTAATATCTAAACAGATACAACATATTTATATATGTAGATATATATACATATATATATATATATATATATATATATATATATATATGTGTAGAAATATATACATATATATGTAAATATATATGAATATATATACATGCAAATGCCTACATCGACACATATATATGTCTACACCTATATGTCTACATATACACAGAAAGTTACATATATGTACGCAGATATACCTATGTAGGTATATACGGACATAGTTATATATATGTAAGCAGATATATATATATATATATATATATATATATATATATATATATATATATATATATATATATATATAGGTATATATGGCCATACATCTGTAGATAGCAATGGTAGATTAACAAAAACATACATGTCCAACGTGCACTGTTAATGGGGTTGAGAGACCCCAAACAATATACGTCTTGTATGAATAGGCATACCCCCCCACAGCCAAACACGTCCGCTCTGCAATACACTACCAAGTGTTGCAGATCCCATAACCAGGGCGTGACATGACATGGGCACAAGATGTTAACATTGCTACATCCCACCTGTATGATGTCAGGCTGGTATTGGTAACATATCATGAAGTACAGTCTGCCTCCCATAGAAAATGTAAAATGTGGAAGCTATCAACATCACCAGGATCCATATACACAGACACATATATGCAGATACAGATATACACACATATATATATATATATATATATATATATATATATATATATATATATACATATATATATATATATATATATATATATATATAGGTATACATGTGACTACACATACACACGTGGAGGTATGTACACTAAGATGCATATGTAGAAGATGCACACAATATGGAACAGCCACTATGCCTACAGTTAACACCCTAACAACTGGACACTGGATAAGCCACCCATACAAATGACATTCGGTGCCTGCAACATATACACACAGAGAGGCCATAGGATAAAACACCACACACTGGTTTGCAGAAATGGAATACCTTTATTTGTGTACTATTACACATGTATATGCCATGTCACATACCTGTTCAGACACTGACATCCATATCAACAGAGTAATGCAACTGTGAAACATTTATACTAATACAGTAGTCTGGAAAGGTCCACAACAGTTGCTGTCCAAGCCAAGCCCTCCAAATCTACAATAGTGAAGACAGATTGGGCCACAGGATACCACACAATCAAAAGTAAGTGATGCAGGTGTATAGTCCAGCAGCCTCTATCTACACTCTGTACACAATCACTAGGTGGTAAAGACTTCAGCTGACCAAATGGGATGTAACTGTTACATAACAAGGCATAACTGACACCATTATAAGCACACTGGCAAACAGAACAGTCTGTATGGCAGGAGGCAGTAGGCCTGCAGTAACCCACTTTATGTAAGTAATGTCAAGATAGGTGAAATTTATGGTACAGTACATCCAGATACCTTAAGGCAGCTCACCCCTGATACCCCCACATTTTGTAACAGCCTAGGTTATGTATGGTGCACCCCCCCCCAGACTCAGTAATACAGGGCCATATACCAGTGTTACATACACTGACCTCTGAAGTGCATATAGGCACAAATGTATTGTGTAGGTGAAGCCCACACATATATGGCCCCAGCCCCACTGTATGTGTGGGGGATACAACAGCAGTGGACTGCTGGCAGGAATGGCAGTGTTGTATACGTATATGTGCATATGTATCACTATCTGTATATGTGTAGACATATAATGCTCTGTATATGTATATATATGGGTGTGTATATGCATATCTATGTACATATACACACCCATCTATATATATATTGATATGTACATGTGTAATTATCTATATAGATATCTGGATAACCATATGTACATATATGTTCAGCATATGTCCTGAACATGGGTTGTAGCTCTACCTCAGCCCCTGTTGTCCCAACTAGACTTCCTATACTCTGTAACACGCTACATCTATGTCAAGCAAAGTTCTTCATTAGCACTCTTCAAGAAAAATCTTGATGAGTGGATAGGAAATAGGAAATACACCCAGGGGATCACTTCTGTGTCTCTGCTGGTCAGTGGCACAGGAAAATAACTTTCTTGGGTGGTGTAAGCTATGGCACCTTGCTGGCTAGGCTTACATAGGCCCTTGGGCTGATAGCCTAGTACCTACCTATGAACCTATGAACTTCATAGTGCAAGGGGATGTCAGGTATGTATAGCGGGTATATTAGTAGACTATTGCTACCGTAACAGGGATTGTCTTCACAGACATGATGTGTGTGGTCACATCTGCTTTTTACATGTACGCCATTGGCTACTGACAGACATCCTAAGGACATCATAGTAGAGTGCTGCTGCAAGCACGTAATTCTCTCGTGGACTACAGCAGAGATATTGGCCAATAGATGTGGACATTCTGATACACTCTGTACAGTCCAGAGGTATACACAGAACCCCTTAGTGCAGAACATGTGGACCAAGCCTGACAATATGGATGTTAACAGCCATGTAGATGGGTATAACACATAACGACTGGTATACATTCACTCCCATACATTATGCATTCACACACCCCTGTCTGTCCTGACACATAATAACTGCTGGTACAGAGGTGCATGGCCACATACTACCCACTAGATATTGACATACATCTGTACAGCATCCCACCTCTCTGTCTGACATACAAAGAACCACAGAATGTCCAGGTTATGTCATCAAATATAACTCCTACTGTACATAACATGTGTAGCAGTCTGATATCTCACTGGCTTTTTATCAGATATGATGACAGTAATTATGGTATTATTGGAGTGTGTTTCCATGCATTTGGCTATGGGAATGTTACCACAGCTGTTCCACATGCAATCAGCTAGCCATCAGTTGATCATGAGCATTACTAAAATATACATGCTGCTGCCTAATCAAAGCAGGTGTAGGTATCCACATCCACCAGTGAGGGAGTGAGAGAGGCAGACAAAGGCAAAGACAAGTCAGGGAGGGTGGGAAAGTAAAACTTAAGCATATTTGTAACACACACCTACCAGCACAGGGTATCAAACTCCTGACAACTATGTAGTGCTATCACAGTTCTATGTAGTTATTGGATGCGCCACATAGGTTATCTGCTGTGAAGCCCTCAGAACATATATGTGATGGTGAGTGACATCTGCAACAAGGATAGGGTAGCTATACGGTAGGTGAAGTACACGTGCTGTCCGCATGAACAGGTGCCAGCATCAACCCAGCCACACTCTCACAGGGATGCACACACTTTGACAAACTTGGCAGGGCCAGGATTACAACTCATCACTAGTGAGATTGCCACAACACATGACTGCGCAGGTATCACATGCACCACACGAGTCATACGGAAGTTATATGGGCAAAGGGTATGAGGAGGTGTTTGACATCAGACAGCATGCTTCAGTATGCCAGTGGGGGTTATAGTGAGTGTAGATATGATCATAAGCATCATACAACACACACACAAACACACAGGGTGCCAGTACTGACCTGCATGAGTGCATTTCTGCACTGGTGTGTGGTGGTCGACTGTGCCAGATGGCTATATATATGTAAGGCTAGGTGATAGGTATACCTTGGCATCAGGCCACATGACAATGGTCTGCATTGTGGTTCAGGGATGTAGTTTCTGCATTTGCCCACACAGGTGGGTATTGTATCCCCCATCCAGTCACCTGGGTGACTAGTGTGTGTGGCCAATGCTGTGCATCGCTTGCCATTTATGTGTTCCTTAGTCCATGACATTGACGGTGTCTGGGATGTCCACATCTCCCACATGCATGTACAGTGACATGTGGGACTGTACTTGGGGTGTCTGGCCCATGTTATGTACACAGATTATCATCAGATGTGCCAGTCTTGGCCACCTGTGGTGGGAATTGGTAATGGACAGCAGGTTTACCCTGCACCTACATTGATAGCATGCTAATGGCATTCCCTGGTGTGAGGGGCATCTGTCCATACAGAGCATGTTTTCAGGCATGGTATGTCCTTTGTGGGTCACATGTGATGGCACCACAGGTGTTGAAGGTGTCTAGTGGGGAACATGAGGAAGGTGCACTGTCTGCATGTACATGCCTATTGGACAGATGGACAGGGTGCCAAGCCCTCTGTAGCCCATGGCAATCACTCCATAGTTACTATCAGTAGTCAATATGCAGTGTACTACCCACATATTGGCTGTTGCTTAGGCATGTGTGTGTGTGTGTGTGTGTGTGTGTGTGTGTGTGTGTGTGTGTGTGTGTGTGTGTGTGTGTGTGTGTGTGTGTGTATGAGACATGGGTTGAAAGTGTGCTCTGGGTAATACTCGGGTTGCTAACTGTGATTGCCTGGCCTTGATGTGACATGTATGGGTATGAATTTGCACCCCAGCCTCTCGGCTATTTCACATCTGTTATCCCTGTATGGTGGACATTGTGATATATAGCAGGGCCACCATATAAGAAATTTTCAAAACCCACACCACATTGGGCCCAATTGTCACACACTAACACCCACCTCCACACAGGATACAAGTTACAAACACACACACCTGTCATGTCTGGGAATAGAACCCCTACTTAACTAGTTTATTATACTACAGCACTATGCAGTTATAGTACACACCACGGAGATTACTGGAGTATGTCTTCCCCAAAGGTGTATATCACATTGGATGATATCAGCAGGGTTGCCAAAGTAGGACATTCAAATTGTAGTGAGTGTGGCTAGGCTAAAGTGCATTGCTCCTTACACAGACAGTGATACACACACAAAACATCCACAACCAACATGTGTGGGTATAGAACCCCAAACAGAGGACTATATCACACTACAGCATGGAGCTGTTATAGGAAGCACCACGGGGATTACACACACACAAATCATCCACAACCAACATGTGTGGGTATAGAACCCCTAACAGAGGTCTATATCACACTGCAGCATGGAGCTGTTATAGGACGCACCATGGGGATTACTAGAGAACTCCTTCCCCAAAGGTGTATTTCACAATGAATGACATCAGCAGAATTGCCAAAGTAGGGCATTTGAAATGTACTGAGTGTAACTAGTCTAAAGTGCATTGCTCCCTACACAGGCATTGAAACACACACAAAACATCGAGAACTGCCATGAGTGGGCATAGAACCCTACCAGAGTTTTATATCACACTACAGCAGTACGCAGTTATGGCATGTGCTATGGAGATTAGCGGGCTACAACCTTCACAGAGGTGTACTTCTAGGTGGATGACATCAACAGCCTTGCCAAAGTTGAGCATTTGAATTGTAGGGAGTGTGACTACCCTAAAAAGCATTGCTTTTTACACAAACAGACACTCAGACAAACACAGACACACTTGCCAGATCTGGGATCAGAACACCTACCTAACTAATTTATCACACTACAGCAGTATGCAGTTACAGGATGCGCTACAGAGATTACTGGGCTACAACCTTCACAGAGGTGTATTTCTAGGTGGATGACATCAGCAGCCTTGCCAAAATTGAGCATTTGAATTGTGGGGAGTGTGACTACCCTAAAAAGCTTTGCTCTCTACACAGACACACGCGCACACACACACTTACCAGGTCTGGGATTAGAGCACCTATCTAACTAATTTTTCACACTACAGCAGTACGCAGTAACAGGATGCACTACAGAGATTACTGGGCTACAACCTTCACAGAAGTGTATTTCTAGGTGGATGACATCAGCAGCCTTACCAAAGTAGTGCATTTCAATTGTAGGGAGTGTGACTACCCTAAAAAGCATTGCACTCTACACAGACAGACACACACACACACACACACACACACACACACACACACACACACACACACACACACACACACACACACACACACACAAGCACACACATTTGTCAAGTCTGGAACTAGAACTCCTACCTAATTAGTTTATCACACTACTGCAGCACGCAGTAATGGGACGCGCCACAGAGATTACTGGGCTATAACTCTCCCAAAGGTGTATTTCACAGTGGATGATCTCAGCAGGCTTGTCATTGTAGGGCTATGGGGAGGGCAGTGTGTGTGCATGAGCCATAACCCATTCATCTAGAGGTTGACACACCATATGCGGGCACACACAGGTCATATTTCATGAGATACGTGTATATAGATGCTAGATGACACCTTCCTTGTACAGTCATGTTGCACAGCTAGCATGTGCACCACATAGTTTGTACTGCTGAGAGATACCAGTGGCTAGTATCTACAGTGAGTGACATCTGAACCTCATGTGGTTGTGGCCCTTTGGCTGTGTGCTGGGTGGGACAGGCCTGGATCGCTCCTTGTCACAGTCAGCCTCTTCCACACATCTATGTATGTCTACCTTTGGCTTATTATAGTGTGTTGTCCTTAGATATATGTCTGTATTTCTGTCCACTGTGTGTGCAAAGCATGTGTGGTGCATACGGAGGAGTGTCTGCACTAACATCTGTGACTGCCACTTATGTCTGGTCCACTGGGGTTTGTAGACAGGGCCTTCATGTTTTTAAGTGTGTGAGCATGCCCATTATGACCTTTCAGTGTGTTGTTGACTGACATTGCCTTCATTTCTCTAAGTGTGTGAGCATGCCCAGTATGCCCGTATGTACTGAATGTGTGGATCAATACCAGGTAGTCTGTATTGCAGTGCTGACCTATGTGTTGTACACCTACAGGTAGCATACCGTCTCTGCAGGGTGTCCATCCATTACATGGCATTGACTGTTACTACATTTCTCCATGGGATATTTCTACATTTCTTCACAGGATTGGGGGGGGGCACACCTGACTGTTGCTACATTTCTACATAGGATGGGGTGGGGCACACCTGACTATTTCTACATTTCTACACAGGCTTTGGGGGGGCACACCTGACTGTTACTACATTTCTATGTAGGATGGGGGGCACACCTGACTATGTCTACATGTCTACACAGGACTGGGGGGTCACACCTGCCTGTTACTACATGTCTATGTAGGATGGGGGGGGGCACACCTGACACCTGTACACATTTGCTATGACTGTACTGGTATGTCAGGTACTCCATTTCATTCTGTAGTCTTACCTATCATGCTACCCAGAGGCATACCAGTGTACTACAGATCTTAGCTTTTATTTACCTACATATTAGTTTCAGACTTCCTACCCTTCAAAACTGACATCCCACTGCCTGACCTGCTGTTGTATGTCTGTGTAGGCCTGGGGGGGGGGGGTTACCCATAGACATCATTCAGAGGCCATAGCATAGCCTTTGTTTGTGTTTGTCTACACCTGTCCTGCTGGCTGTGACTGTTGTTGGGTATGTGAATCCCACCTAACTGGCATGTGTGAATCACTTACCTTTTGGGTGTCCCAGTATTGAGGGTGGTGCTGCAGGGCTGCCTATGTCAGATGCACATAGTACACTCCCTACACATGGTTGAGCACAGGTAGTGTAAAGTTTGGCATCCCTTTTACTGTATGTGAGAGTCGGAGACACTTGTCATTCCCTGGGTCCCTCCTGTGTCAGTGTATGTGCTATGCGTTGCTTCTTTGCCAAGGTCAGGGCATACTGGGCATGCTTCTTTCTGCCTACTGTGGCAGGCTCAGGTTGTTTCTTCTCCGAATCACTCTGTGCCTGTGCAGGCCTTAGCAATGGTGGGGGGTTGTATGGCCCTGCCCCATGCTGTTCCTGCTGCAGCTGTTTCCACAGGATCATATGGTGTAGCATGGCACATACGAAGACAATTTGGGTACATGTATCTGGTGAGTACTGCAAGGCTCCACCGGATGTGTCCAGGCACCGGAACCATGACTTGAGCATACCAAACACATGCTGTACTATAATTGTGGTCCGTGCGTGTGCCTCATTATGAAGTTCTTGTTCGGGTGTGTGTCCATTTTTGATGGGTGTTATCAGCCATGGCTCCAGTGCATATCCAGCATCCCCCACTAGGTGACCGTCAGGGATGTCCCCATTGGCAAATCTCTGGTACAGCTGCATCAGATGCCAGATGTGGGAATCAAGATAGCTTCCAGGGCAGCCAGCACACACATTCATTATTATGCCCTGAGCATCGTACATGACCTGGCACTTGATGGAGGGGAAGCCCTTGTGGTTGATTTAGACCCTACCCTGCCCACCGGGTGGTGCTTTGATGCATATGTGCATGCAGTCTGTAGCACCCACTACCTCAAGGTATTCTGGTATTTGGTGGAACAGTTGCATATTGCTGGCCAGCGCCTCACGGGTGTTGGGGAAATATACATGCTCACCGACATGTGCTGACATGTACTGTGGTGGTGGTGCTGTGGTAGCATTGTCGCCTCACAGTAAGACGTTGTCCTGTTCGATTCTCAGCTAGAACGTCTTCTGTGTGGAGACATGCGTGAATGGGCATACCTTCATTGAAGGTTGTGCGTCAGGGTCAGCAACTCGGCACGTAAAAATCTACTGCCAATCATTAGCGTACCGGAGTTCTGCTGTGGTGACCCTAACCTGGGAAAGCCGAAAGACACAACAAAAACAACAATAACCGACATGCTGACATGGCATTCAGAACTTGTGGAATACCCTGGATGCTGATGCCTGTGAGATCCCCATCATATCCCCAGTTGGCCTTTGGAAGGTACCTGTACCTAGTATTCTTAGGCTTACACATACCTTGGTATCCACTGGGATGGGTTCCCCTCTGATAGTTCTGTGTGAGGCGTGGCCGGCACAGCTCAACAATTTGCTGTAGGAGGTCCCTGTCCACCTTATAACGCTCCACTATCTCTAGCTCATGTAGCCCCTGGTAGGTTACCCTGGGTCTGTACTCTCTTCTCTGTCTCCTCACTGTGAGTTGGTCAACAGCATTCATATCCTCGCCACCCTCAGCCTCTTCCACAAGTTGCTGTATGATAGCCATTGCATCCCCTATCATTTTGCTGGTGTGAGCGTTAAAAGTTCCCCACTTGTTTACATCGGTGGTGTAGAGTGTGGGAAAAACCAGAGGGGAAGATGTTTGCATAGTTTATAGTAGTGTTCTGGGCTGGGCTGGTCTGCTGCTTGTATAATTGGCTGATTCTGATACATTTCACCTGCCAGCTATGCTAGTTCTCCTTGATTACTTTTCTACTGCTGTTTTCCCTTCCCATTGCCTTCCTGTTTAAGCCCAGGGGACGCACCATGCAAACAGAGTGCTCAGATGTGCACAGTGCTGCTATTTCCTGGTTTAACGTTTGGTTTCTGCCTTTAAAACCTGGTGAGCAGCACACACACCTGCTTAGGCATTGTGAAGAGTGCTAGGCAGGTTTAGACACACCCCCTAGCTTAGCTGTGCTGAGCTAGGTGCAAACCCGAGACACAGGGCTCCAATCCGCTTACAGTATGCCTGACAACCACACCCCTGATGTCACCTACCTCCTAGGCTTGCACCAAGCTATTCCTACTCTTACACTGTTGGGACCTGACTCACACACTGGGGAAAACTGAGATTCACTATCCTTCCCCTCATTTGCATAGGATTGCCTGCTAATGCATAGTTACATGTCTCACACTGAGCCTCCCCCCTGAGCAACCACTACTCACTGGCCATGTTGTCTTCTGCCTGCCATTGACTTGCATGGCAGAATACTGATTTTAGTTAGAATGCTTAATTTAGGTTCATTTTGTTATTTCCCCCTGATCCCATTTACGCGCCGCTGCCCTACGCTTAAACAGCTGAGACTGGCTAAAAAAAAAAATAAAAGTTGCTCTTTGTATTTTTTTTACTGTTTGCAATGTCAATGGCCTTATACTTGGCCATTGCCATGCTTACTACATGATATGCAGCCTTTATTTGGAGCTGTCACAGCTCCGTTTTGGATTTTGCAGAAATGTACTCCGTTACTAACCGAGTACATTTCTGCAGATAGCACTGGTCCTGCATGGACAGTTGCAAGCTTCCTGGATTGCAAAATCACCTCATTTCCATATATTTCTCCTGCAAATGGGGTGATTTGCATAGAAGGGCTTAGTCCATGCAGGATTAGTGCAGGAGGACTCGTGCACGCCCCTGCAGGTTGTTCCTGGATTGCACGGCAGATATATTGCCTGCTGGAGCTCCTGCACCGATCTTGCACGCTGTGCAAGCTTTAGAGAATCCGGGGGTTAATTTCTGGAACAGTGTGGCATAAAAGAATGTTAAAAACAACTTGCCTGTTTGGTATCGATACAGCAACATTTTCCTTGGCATACTATAACACCTTTGATAATTCTAAGCACTAATTAGTTCTTGAACTGAAAAAAGAGAAATTACTTACATTTATAGTATAGTCATGCTACAGCCTACAAGGGGACATCCTTTATATATAATTCAGTTTTATTTGAGAAGTTGAGCTTTTCATCTTATTTCCACGGGGGAGGGTCTTTCTTTTTCTTCACAGGAAAGTATGCTGGGAGGAATCCCTACTATTGATCTAATAGACAGAGACTTGATAAAAATCATGGTGGAAGGGTTGAGCAGGCAGGCTACACAGTCATTACATGATGTGGTTCTTTCTTACCTGTTGCAGATAAGTGAAATGGCGATAATAGAGAACATTCACATCTGTGAATAGGAAAGCGAGTTACAGTCAGTCCAGTGCTATCTTTTATTGCCATTTGAAGTCATCAGCAATGTGTAATAGTTGTTTTTCCAAAAGGGAATAAAACTGAATTAAATAGTTGATTTCATGCCTAAAAGCTGTAGAATTTTATTCTATCGACAATTTTAAATAGTTATATAGACCAGTGTACTCCATTACAGACATACTAATGACAAATAATATTGTTTTATACATTTATTTGTTTAAATAATATTGTTTTATATTGCTAACATTATTTAATTCAATAATCACTGTTAAACATCACTCATACAGTTGAAAATTAAGTACTAAAATATATATTTTTAAATCTCATTTATATTTTCTATTTAAAATGGTCGCTAGAATAAAATTTAATAAAAAAAAATCACATAATTATAGTGCAACATTATATTTTATAGAATAAGTACTTTAGATGTTTGCATGATGATAATAGAGAACATCAGTGATCATGATTTAAAACATTAGGACAATAGTGTGTATGTGCAAAGCTACACTTTTGTTGTAATATTTCAAATGTCAAGACAAAGCACTATCAATGTCCAGTGTTCTCCATTATCACCAGTGAAACATCCATGAGATTGTAGAATTTAGGTTGTATTCTTATTGTGATCAGTGCTTATGTTAAGAAAGACATTTGTAAAAATAAATGAATATCATTGTGAAGCATACTCTGAGTAGGTACAAAAATCTGTACCAAAACTACAAAACCTTGAGGATATCAGTTCTTTTACAGCTCAACTGAGAATGGGTACCATCATTTGTTCTTTTCTTTGTTTTTTCAGTAAAGAAGAAAACTAATTTTGTTATTAAAACCACACAAGGAAAAAGAAGAAATTCACCACAAAAGACCAGGAACAAGATTCCTCCCAAGCTGAATTTGTTTATTGCAAAAAATCAATTCTCACAAAATCTATTCTCTTAGCGCCTCGGCTTAAACACAGCCTTTACAGAGTACAGATAACCTCAAAATACACTTCTTTTATGCTAACAAACAACAGACAATCATACAATTAACAAGACAATCATCCTAATTAAATACTCTGGTGCTCTGGTATTACACATTGCTTGGTGTACTAAATGCCTCAGGTGCTCTGGTATTACACATTGCTTGGTGTACTTAATGCCTCAGGTGCTCTGGTATTACACATGGCTTGGTGTACTAAATGCCTCAGGTGCTCTGGTATTACACATTGTTTGGTGTACTAAATGCCTCAGGTGCTCTGGTATTACACATTGCTTGGTGTACTAAATGCCTCAGGTGCTCTGGTATTACACATTGCTTGGTGTACTGCCTCAGGTGCTCTGGTATTACACATTGCTTGGTGTACTAAATGCCTCAGGTGCTCTGGTATTACACATTGCTTGGTGTACTAAATGCCTCAGGTGCTCTGGTATTACACATTGCTTGGTGTACTAAATGCCTCAGGTGCTCTGGTATTACACATTGCTTGGTGTACTAAATGCCTCAGGTGCTCTGGTATTACGCATTACTTGGTGTACTAAATGCCTCGGGTGCTCTGGTATTACACATTGCTTGGTGTACTTTCCACTTTGGTGCCTCCTGAATGCTGTGGCAGTTTTATTTGACTAGATCATATCCCATATCTATATCACTGATATACAATGCCTGTTTGTGAGGCAGTGGGTCTAAAAGAATGATGCTTATTTTGCTGATATCAAAGTCGCAAGAACCTGGTGTAGCTTTACACCCCAAAAAATCAAAACCCAAACTATTGACCTGCCTTTTAGAGGTGCAGCAATAAACATGTGTTTCAAGTTCATTGAGCCATGTGGCATGCAGAAATCAACAACAAAGCTGCTTTAAGCTAGGGAGTATCTCAACAGTGAATGTAAGAAGACATTTAACAGGTATGTTGAAATAATTCCCAAGACTGCAATGCAAATTGTATGCGATAAGAAGCATGCATGTGTACAGTGTCAGATCAGTATCCAGCATATTGGTCTGGAACATGTGACATCACAGCTCCCATAAGTACCCCAGGAAGATGCACACTGTTCCAATATTCATGGCACAGAGTGAAGTGTCCATCCAAGCAATGATTCCGGCTCATCTTTGGCATCTCAGCTACTGAAAGACAGATGGCCACAGGCCACACACACACTGCAGTATGCGGTGTACATGGAGATGGAAAGACAACCCATGTAAGAAGCTGCAGATCATAGATTCAGAGGTTCATACATGATTACTAGGCTAATGGCACAAGAGTCTTTTCAAGTGTAGCCAGTAAGGTCAAGAATACCACAATATTATACCTTAATTCCCCAGATATGGGTTTGGTAGTATCAGGGTAGTGGGTATTTTGGTGTTGGATCCCTGAGTCATTTTACAGACTACCTGCTGTCCAGATGGGACATGGGCAGTACCCTGGGAGTGAATTTATGGTTTCTCATCCATTTAGCCAAATTATGTTTGAGTGAGTGAGGGATGGGCTTTGTTTTACGATGATGGGAAGTTTATGCCATAGACAAGGTAGCCTTTGGGATACAAATCTGTCTCTCCAGCAAGTTCTGTTAGAGTCACAAATAATATTCAGGTCCATGGAACACGTAACCCTCATATAATGTTTCTTGAAAATGTGCAACATTTTCATCAGGGCTGGATCAGTGGATGTCTAGTTGGTCAGGCACAAGTCAGCTCTCAAAAAATTATATGAGATGGAGTAAAGGGATAGAGCCTTTAGTCGGTCTGCATAAGATATGTGTTTTATGCTTTGCATGTTTTTAGTGAGAAACCTCTTGGGCTGCTCCATTTGGTGTAACTGACTGGCTAGGTACATGCAGAGAAGGGAGCATTATACTTGATTATGGGCCTAATGAGGGCCAAATACAATGGCACAATGACTTCCTTTGATTTTAATGTCATGCCTTTACTTCTAAGTTGAGTCACACAGAAGTATTTTCTCATTACTGTAGCTACCTGATAGTCAAAGTTTACATTACTATTTGTGTTCTAGGTCTCTCACCACTGGGTCTACTTTTAGGGGTGTGCTATCAATGTTATAATTTGCAGGAATATCTGATTTACTGAATGGTATGATTACACATTTTTTAGCATTTAGTCTCAGATCATGGTTTTGACACCAGTAGTTTGCCATTGTTTTTAGGATGTCAACATCATTTGGGGATTCAATGATTGGTCCCAGCTTACAGTCATCGGCAAACATGGTGAGCAAGAGGCCCCCAACATTGGCCCTCACTTCAGAGAAATACATGTCAAACAAGACAGGAACAAGTTCTGAGCCTTGTTGGACACCAACAGGTTTCTTACTGAAAGTGGATTCTCCTATCAGGACAACATGCGTCCTGTCAGTGAGCTGGTTGGCAATCCATCTGACAATGCAGGGGTTTATGCCTGACTCAGTAAGTTTTAGTAAGGATATCTGCACCTCTAGTTGGGGAGCTACCTAGTTGCTCCAGGATGTTTGCACTGACAAAGTCCAAAAAGCCTCAGAGCAAGTTAATTATGGGTCATATAAGTCTACCAGTTTATGGATATGTAGTTGAAGTAACCCATAAGTATGGTGTTAGGCTGAATGTTAAGAGATTCCAGTAGGTTTAAGTAGAAGGTGTTTTCCAGACACGTTAGGGGATCTGTGGCTAGCAAGGATATGATAGGGGGTCACATCTATGGCTAGTTGAGCATGGAGCAGCTGAAATGAATCATGTTCTTGGGGCAGTCTAGTGGTGTACTTGCCATTTATAAACACTGAGACACCTCCTCCCTTTCTTTTATCCCGAGAAATGTATGAAAGGCATGGAGACTTTGATAGCTGAGTTACTGTCCATGGTTCTGAACCATAGGTTTTTGTGACTGCACATATTTCTGCATTCTCCAGGGATAGTAGTGCTTCCAGGGAGTGCAGTTTTTATTTAAACTCCTACAAATGAACAGTGGTACCTTTAAGTAGTCAAGAGTGTTTTTTGTTATTTTGTAGGGTTTAACAACTTGGCATGGCCTAAAAAAAGGCACTATGGAGACAGATAAAGTTTATTCCACTATCCAGAAGCCAAGTGGTGACAAGTACAAACTATCTCTGGCAAAGCACCATGGTTTGACGATTATGTCTCCCCAGGCCGACAGATTCTTGACCCCTTATTGTGACACCAGAAACTAAGCCAATTGCTGAATCATTTTTTTTGCTGGAACTGTGGCATTATCATTGGTAAAGGTAGGATGTTACTCGAGGCTTAGATTCATAACTGCGTTGGACATATTCAGGAAATTTTATCATGTCTCTCTTTGTATAGTTCAGTAAGTTATGTCTTAGGTCATTTACACCAACATAGACTATGACCATATCATACTGGTACCTGTGGTTTAAAGACCTAAGTGCATGCATTATTTGGCAGATCCTGGCTCCAGACAGACAGCTTTCTGTGATCTTCTCTTTGTTTAGCCTGGTAAGGGGGCCATCAATATGTCTTACAATGGAATTCCCAATAACTAGAATGTTTGGCTGTATGGTGTGGTGCTTTATGGGCTTGGAAGTGGCGCTACTATGATTTTCAGAGTTATGTGTTGTGTGAGGTGCTGTCTTTTTTCAGTGTGCGTGGGGCCACTGAGAGATGCTTTTAGGAGGTTTTGGAGGTTTGTGTAGATTACTAGTGAGTACCTCTGCATATGTGGGTCTATGTATGTTCCTTAGGGATGGTAGTAAGTGTTTTGGGTATAACACTGACAACTTGATTTGCATTTTTTGAGTATGCATGTGAGAGCTTTGCCCCAATGACATTGTGTATCTACATCTCTCACACACTGTATTTGTCTGTTCTAAAATCAAATGGTTGTCAAATGTGAGACAGTTACAGCACTGCCTCAGAATGCCCATATCCACCAGGCCAGAAACAGAGATGACAAGGAAATTTATATCCATTATACCAGACCCTTAGTAGATGGGAAGGAGTAGGAGAAAGTCACTTAAAGGTCTAAGTGAGAATGTTTAGTAGTATACTCTTAGATGACCTGCAGTGGTGCTGTGCTATGAACAAACTGGGATTTCTTTGAGTAGCTATGAACAGTAACAGACTATAGAGGTCATTTCCTATAGACAATTTTAAACTGGAGAAATTTGTTTATACACAAGGCACAGGTAACCACTTTTGCACATCATGCTTTTATATCAGCAGAATAAAACATTTTTACACAGTTAAGCCCTCAGGCCAATCAGATAAACACACAATAAGCCTTTCACCTGAGTTCCCAACTCAGATGAGTTGATTCAACCCTCAACTCCCACCAGAGTGTAGTTTTGAGCTCAAGTGTGGTAACAGATGCTTTACAATACAATGCAGAACTCCTGCATGTGTCAGAAATCCTTAGAAATAAGTTCACAAACCCTGAGAAATGTTCCCAAGTACAGTATAATGTGCACAAATGTAGGAGAACTTCTACAGACACAGAAAAACTTTGCAAAACTTAGAAATATTTTTTTGAAAACTAAGGAGAATTTTGGCAAACTCAGAACAGCTTTTCCAATATCAGAGGTGGTTAGGAAATATCAGAATGGTGTTAGAGTGGCCTAAGAGCAATATAGTAACACACAGATGGTATTTGTTTAACAAGTGCAGGCTGAAAAACATGAATAAATTCAACAAAATTAATAAATGCAGCACAGAACTGTTAAATAGTACTAAGATAGAGCAAGGCAAATAAATAAATAAATAAAATAAATAAACGTATATCATCTTTGTAGCTCCTCAGATGGTTTTACAAGCAATCCAATGTCTTGTAGTCATAGGTGTCCAAGCCAGGCACAGGGAAGCTCTGAATAAATGAGCACAGTCTCACAAAAATGTAAGACTTTTATATTAGCAGGACGAAAGACATTTACACAGTTAAGCTCTCAGACCAATCAGAATAAAACCCTCTTAATATAAGACAAACTGGTTTTGAGCTAAAGTGCAGTAACAAATGCTTTACACCAAAAGGCAGAACTCATGCAGTATCAGAAATCCTTGGAAATAAGTTCACAAACCCTGAGAAATGTTTCCAAATACAGAAATACCAGCAGGGTGAAAGACTTTTACACAGTTAAGTCCTCAGGCCAGTCAGATAAATAAACAATAAGCCTTTCACCAGCAGTTCCCAACAAGGATGGGTTGAATCACCCTTCAGCTCTCACCAGAATGCAGAATAAAACGCTCTTAATGTAAAATTACCTGGATTTGAGCTCAAGTATGGTAACAGATGCTTCACAATAAAAGGCAGAACTCCTGCAAGAATCAGAAATTCTTGGAAATAAGTTCACAAACCCTGAGAAATGTCCCCAAGTACAGTATAATGTGTGTAAATGTATGAGAACTTCTACAGACACAGAAAACTAGCAAAACTTAGAAATATTTTGGAAAACTAAGGAGAACTTTGGCAAACTCAGAACAGCTTTTGTTGTATCAGAGGAGGTTAGGAAATATCAGAATACACTAACAAGGGGTGCAACTGTACTGGATCTGCTCCTCACTTATATGGGAGGGTGCTGCTCACCCCCCTAGTGTAATGTCTTTTCTGGCAAGGTCAGATCATAAAATGGTATCCTTTGAAGTAAAAATAAAACCCAGAAACCTAGCTAACCCTGGAATATTCAGGAACTACTCTAAGGCTAACTTCCTACTATTAAGTGACAACCTGACAAAATTTCAAGTCCTCATAAAGCCTGAGAACACTGCTGCCTATGCAGAACTGTTCCAGCTAACAGCTGCATAGAGGCAGCTGTACAAACTAAGAAGTACAGAACTAACTCAAAAAACAAGCCACCCAGTTAGAATCACATCAATAGGCTGTATAACAGAAGGAAGAAGATCATGGCAAAAATTAGGAGGTGTAGTATCCAGCAGGATAAAAGCACTATCATCAAAGTAAACAAACAACTTAGAAAGATAAATAAAGTCCACCAAAGTCAAATTTAAGGTAAGTTTGGCTTTCCAGGCTAAGGACAACCACATTCTTTAGCTATGTCCGCAACCTCAAATGTAATACACAGTTGTATGCAGAACTCATTGTAAATGCAGCCACCTATACTGAGCCAAAAGATGTAACAGACTACTGGCTGACCAATTCATCCCCAACTTTACCCCTCTCTCACCATCAACCTTTCTTCAGGAAATACCATCAAATATAACTCCCCCTGTTACTACTAGGGAACAAGTCCTTAATGCTGTCTCTCTAAGGCCAAGAATGTTGCATCAATGGGCCCAGACAATATCCCAGGATACCTTCTAAACAGCATGAAACATGACCTATCAGGGCCTCTGGAATTGATATTTAACTGTAGCCTCCAAACAGGCTTTGAGCCTCATTAATGGAGAACAGCAACAGTCATCCCTTTGCACAAAGGTGGACCATCTACAGACCCTGGAAACTACAGACCCACAAGTCTCACTAGTCTCATATACAAAGCCATGGAAAGAATTATCATGGAAATAATTAGTAATGACATAAGAAACCTCCAGGCACTGGTCCCAACACAATTTGGTTGCATCAAGGGTAGGTCATGTTTATTCAGCCTTGTGGACTTTTTTGAGAAGGTCCCCAAAGCAAAAGATAAGGGCAAAATGGTTCACAATGCCTACCTTGACCTGGCCAAGACATTTGACACAATCATACACTCAGGCATTGTTGAAAAACTTAAAAGGTTAGGTACAAACCCTTATGTCACCCAATGTATAGCCAGATGGCTCACAGACAGGACCCAGGAAGTTGAATTGGGAATTTCACCTCTACATAGAGACCATTCACAAGCAGACTCCCTCAGAGATCAGTCCTGGGACTGCTCCTTTTAGGCATTTGCTTCTCTGAAGTTAAGGACAATATCATTGGTCTCTGGCTGACAAAATTTGCAGATGACTGCAAATTAGGAACTGTTATTGAATTATCAACACACACAAATGTTCTCCAGGAAGGGCTGACACAGACAAACAACTGGTGCCAGAGCCATGGACTAAAACTAAATGCCAAGAAATGCATAATCGTATCCTTTGGGAAGTCATTCACCCCTGATAGCTATTATATTGATAACAGATCCCTAAGAGTTAACCCAGTAGTCAGGGACATGGGGACACACATAGACAGTAATCTAGCCTTTGACCATCATGTGTGAACAGTAGTGAGGAAATCATTTTATGTTGTGCAACTTATAAACAAAGATACAGCATCTAGGTCCAAGGAGGTCGTTGTTCCACTGTCTTTGGCATTCATCAGACCTATCACTGAGTACAATACCCCCTTTGGTATGTACCTAAACATGCATATCCAACAAGTGGAACATCCACAGAGATTAGTCACTAAAAGAATACAGGGAGTAAGTAACATGTCCTATGCAGACCTCCTCAAGGCCCTATCCCTGTATTCTGTCTCCTACAGGCTATTGAGGGGAGATCTATGATTGTCAGACCCCACTCTGATGGACCTCCTGCATATCCGCAAAACAAACAGCACCAGAATTACCCATTCTAAAAACTTTAACCTCGCCTTTGATATAAATAGGACCTGGTGGGGAAACAGGTATGTATCCCAGAGACTACCCTTTCTCTGGAACAGGCTCCCCATCCATGTGAAACAGAGTTCCTCCCTAACCCAATTCAAGTGCAACTTTGACAATTGGATGGGAACAGGAAATTCATCTGTGGTTTGGCACCTATGCCTCTAATGGACACAGGCAGCCTGTGAATGATTCATCTCCCAGGCTCCTGCTTGTAAATGTCTCATCTGCCAAACGTGTCAGAGATTTGGGATGTATGGTTACACTTGAAAAGACCCTTATGTCATTAGCTTAGTAAACACCTATGAACCTATAAAACAACCTAAGAGTAATGCAGTAACAAACAGATGGTATTTTTTTAAAAAGTGCAGGCTAAAAAAACAGGTAAATTCAAAAAAATAAATAAATGCAGCACAAAAATGTTAAATAGTACTAAGATAGAGCAAGGGTAAAAAAAAATACTTATAACAGCTTTGTAGGTCCACAGATAGTTTTAGAACTGATCCACGGTCTTGTAGTCATAGGTGTCAAAGCCAGGCACAGAAAAGCTCTGAATAAATGAGTGCATGATTAAAGTAGCAGGGCAGCTTGCTAAAAATTGTTTGATTGAGTTGCAGTTTTCAGGTAACTGGTCAGTTTGAACTTTCTTCAGAGTTTGTTCCTCAGTATAATTTCTCCAAATATTTTAGGTTTCTGATAACATGATGAGAATGAACCCCATTCCTAAGTCAGGATACGATAAAATTCAAAAATTAATATTGTTTCAGTCTTTGATGTTAGCCACAACTGCTTTTCACAGTACCCACACTATGCTCAGAACTAAATCCATCTGTAATTCATATGAAGTTAAATGTATCAGCAGCATGTATAAAAAAAACTGTAAATTCTTTGTTATTAGACCCTTTGCTCTTACTATTTGGACTGTATGGGTATCCTTCTTCCACACTGTTCTCATTTCTGCCTGCAAATCATGGTATTTATGACTTTGTGTCTGTCTGTACGTAAGGCACTGTAATCACTGGATGTAGCAATTTCAGTGATGAATGCTACTTTTGTCTTTTTTTTCTTTGACTGCTGTATCTGGCTTTCGCATATCTGTTTTTTGAACTGTTGATAATGGGTGATCCCATGTGATATAAACTTCATCATTCTCTACAATGCTCTGCGGTTCATGTTTCTAATTCTTCTCAACTACTTCAATATCAAAGTGTTTACAAAATCCCCATTGCAAGAGTCTGGCCACATTATTGTACTTTTTAGTATACAGGCCTTCTGCCACGAGAGTATCACACCCAGCAACAGTATGTGTGACTGTTTCCAGTTCTTTTTTACAGAACCTGCATTTGTCTGTTTCTCCTGCATACTCAATGTACTTCATAAACTAACATGTACAGAGTACCGTATCCTGCGCTACCATTATTAACCTTTCATCTTTTAGTTTAAGTTCACCTGTCCTTAACCATTCATGTGTTAGATCCTGATCAACATGTGGTTGATCCAGAAGACCTCTGTACTTGCCAAAATATTTATTTTTCCACATTTCTTTCCCTCTAGTCTGAGCCCTCTCCTTATATTATTTCATTTGTTTTTTGGCACATTCAGTTGCTGTCTGATTCTTGTCTACTTCTAGTCTGATTTCTATTCCTGCTTGACACAAATATGCTTCTGCTAAACTAATCAGGGAAGTCATCTTAAACTTCTTCTCCTCGTGTTTTAAAATATTCATTATGTTTGGATCTGGTGAGGTTAGCAGATCAGGGCATTTAATTAATTCCATGGAGTCCCATACCTCCTTCAGAACAAGGAATATATAATCTTGGAATCCACTGATTTTTATATATCATTTGATAAGCGTGAAACATTTTCTTGTTTTCCTGTCCAACTGATCCAATACATTCTGGGGCTAGTCAGTCACCCCAAAACTATAACTTAGAACAGGAAGAGCAAACTGGTTCATAGCTTGGACTTTATTCTTAGATGTCAAGGCTGTTTTCAATATTAGATTTAGTCTTCTGAAGTATTCCTTACAGAGTTTTATTTGCATTAGTTCATGTTTTATTGTGTTCTTTCATCAATTCCCAAGTACTTACACACTCATTCCTGCTAAAAGTTCCTTTATATCACAATCCTGTCCGAGACTGATATTTTCTTGGTGCTGTAATTTTCTTACTTTTAATGTTGGTTTTGCACTTTTATCAAGATCAAATTACATTCTTTTATCATCTGAGAAAGTTTTATCCACAGTTGTGTTTTCAACTCCTCATCCGATAAACTATACAGTTTTAAGTCATCCACAAAAAGTAGATGAGAAGTCTTTAAATAAGGTTGGTTTTTGGAAGCCCGTTTGTAACCATAGCCTAATCTGTTAAGTAAATAGGATAATGGGTAAAGGGCAAGACAAAACAACAGCAGTGACAAAGAATCACCCTGGAATATCCTCCTTTGAATTCTTATCCCTGGGATAATAATTTGCCCTTTGTCTTGGTTACACTGTAAAGAGGATCGCCACTGTTTCATGGTGCCTATAATGTAACCGATCAATGTAGGATGAATCTTCTATATCTGTAAGCATTCGTTTATCCATGAAAGTGGGATGCTGTCAAATGCTTTTTTGTAATCTATCATGCCATACTTAGATCTTCCCCTTTTTACAATTCTCTGTTATGGCTTTCTTTAAGAACAAATGATCCTTTGTTCCACATGAATTATTTTCACTATCCTTTTGTTCTATTGCCATGATTGAGTTTTTATAAATGATTATAAACTCTGCTTGCATCAATTCTAGTTTATAGTTTGTACACTGTTGGAAGGCAAGTTATTGGTCTGTAGTTTTTAGGATGGCTTACAGGTTCACTCTTAAGGAGGAGTATAGTCTTTACTGTTGATGACCAGTTTGGTGTCTGTTTGGGATGCACACATAAGTAATTCTAACTCAGGGCTAAATCTTTGTGTAAAGATATAAATACTTCTAGTCAGAAGTTAGGTAGCTCATCTGGCCCTGAGTTTTCCAATTAGGAGCTTTTCTGAACTTTGTTTAAAATTCTGTAGCTGTTACTTCATCCCATTTCATATCTTCTCCTTACTGTTTCTTTTAATTTTTCTATCCGTTCACTGTCTTATAGGTTCATAGGTTCATAGATTAGTACTAAGCTAACTGCCTTGCGAGCCATTTTAAGCCTAGCCAATTATCCCTTGTGAGACTCAAACCCTGCACCTTGTGTTTGTAAGGCAAACACCTTACCCATTAGGCCACCCTCCCAACCCTTTATGTCTTCATAAATATTTCTCAAAAATGTGTGTATTTCTTTTCTTTTTGGTTGTGTTTCTATTCTTTTTGATTTGTTTCCCAGTATTCTGCAGACCTTTTTGGGGTTATCAATTAATTGCTTATTTTGTACTTTTCCTTTATATTTATCTGAGTATCTTCAAGTTTTTCTGCCTGTGCTGATATCTTTAGTTTAGTATTTGCAATAGTGTATGATAGCTATGTATTGCTTTTACAACATCCATCTTTCTAAGCATGTATTTTTGATCCATTCCCTCATTTATATTATTCTAATAGTGACACTTCTTGTTTTGACTGCTTTATAGTTTTTGCTATTTGATGCTTCTATGGTGGTACATTATTTCTTCCTTTCCTTTCCTTTCTTGCTCTATGTTTTTGTGGTAAGACTTTATCTGTTACTAATTTAGCTGCACAATAATAAATCCTATTTATTTCTGTTATATCACATAGTCCTGATTATTGTGCTCATCTGTTTTATCAGATTTTTAACATTTTGGGTACCAACTCATCCCTTACACCATTTTCTTCTAGACTGAGAGCTCACTCTTTGCTCTTCGTTTTCTGTGGACATTCTACAGAAAGTTCCAGAACATCTTCCTGTGACATATCCTCTTCAAATGCATCCTGTGGCACTTGCTGCTCCTTCTTAATAGAGCTCATTGGCCAATCACTCCACAACATTGTCTGTGTCAGAGTTGCCACTGTTTCCTGCTCCTTCACGTGCTGTACAACTTCAGCTAAACTTTTACATTGGTTTCCTACAGAAGGCTGCAGAACATCATCATGTGGCAAGTCTTCACACATCTCCTGCTCCACCTGTTTCTCCTTAATTTGTGGATTCATTGTTCCATGAGGATGTGACATTACCTGTGTTGGATTTTCTACATTAAATCCTTCACTTCACAGGCAATCCATAACTTCAGTTTCTGTTTAGTTTCTGCTAAGCCTTTTTCTCTTTCCTTTCTCTCTTTCCACTTAAAAAAAATGTATCTGCTTTTACTGTATTTGTGTTTCTTCCTACTTTATTTTGCTTTTGCGTCATCTTAAAAGTACTCAATTGTATTTATTACTGCTTGGTGTAACTCATGCTAAGCCTTTTAGTTTAAGCACTTGGGCTTCAGACCAGTTGTTTTACATTAAGAAGATTTGTGGTCTGCACTGTAGTGGCAGAACAGGTAGCTTACATTCTTCTAAGTTGGGAACTGCTGATTGAGGGCTCAGTGTCTGTTATTCTAAAAGTGTATTAATTCTGGTTTAAGCACTTGGGCTTCAGGCCAGTTATTTTACATTAAGAGGCTTCGTGGCCTGCACTCTTGTGGGAGGAGAGGCTGGACTCTGCCCTTCTGAGCTGGGAATTTCTGGTTAAAGGCTTATAGTGCCTGCATATTTGAACTGTTTCTTACTGAAATTGGTACACCTTGTTTACTGTAGCATAGACTAGATACAGGCCTGCTGAATCTAGCTTTGTTTGTATTACTTGAGCACTAATCCAGGCATTCTTTAAAGTATTCAATTGTATTTATTACTGCTTGGTAGTAACTTGATTAAAGTGTAACTATTATTCTAAGTCTTTTGGATTAAGCACTTGGGCTTCAGACCAGTTGTTTTACATTAGGAAGGTTTGTGGCCTGCACTGTGGTGGCAGGACAGGTAGCTTACATCCTTCTAAGTTGGGAACTGCTGACTGAGGGCTCAGTGTCTGTTATTCTAAAAGTGTATTAGTTCTGGTTTAAGCACTTGGGCTTCAGGCCAGTTATTTTACATTAAGAAGGTTTGTGGTCTGCACTCTTGTGGGAGGAGAGGCTGGACTCTGCCCTTCTGAGCTGGGAGTTTCTGGTTAAAGGCTTATAGTGCCTGCATATTTGAACTGCTTCTTACTGAAATTGGTACACCTTGTTTGCTGTAGCATGGACTAGATCCAGGCCTGCTGAATCTAGCTTTGTTTGTATGCTTGTTGTTTGTTTGGTTGTTATTTCCCTGAAATGCTAATTCCACCTAAAATGCGGCTTTTCAGTGCTTCTGTGGATCCCTAGTGATATCTGCATTGCTTACTGTACTTATTTCCTTGTTTCACTTGAAGAAAGTTACTGTTTGTCGTTTTTGAATTTAAGTTACCTGTAACACATTGCAATTAAGTTACCTGGCACTTGCTCACTAAGTCAGCACTAAAAAATTAAAAGCACTACACCCTCACAAACTCCCCTTGAGTACCTTGTTCCCCATTGGCCCTTTTTTCAGTTATAAAGGAATTCCCAATACTATTCTAGCATGTCCAAAGGTCAGTTGTCAGTCTCCTCTCCGGTCCAGCTGGTGAATCTGGGAATCTTCAGGCAATGTTACAACTGCCTCATGTACACAGACAACCCTCTCCTCCTCCTCCTAACAAATTCCAACACATGTGAGAGATGCAACCATATAGCCAAACTGGAGGCTAAGCTCTGTCAACTCAGTACTGGCGTAACCAGTCAGGAGGAGAAGGAAACCAAACTCACTACAATTCCAGTCTCACATAGACCTACCAAGACAGCAAACCAAACACATAAACACACAAAAACATACCCAAAGGCTCTAAATAAAAATCTGCCTAAGCAGCAGAGACCTCCAAAGCAGACACCCAAGCAACCGCTACCCCAAAACAAAACACGTGCAACACATAGCTCACAAAGCCAGTGTGCCGAACACTCACAGCCCTTAAGGCTAAACAACACACCTGGTACACTTGTAATAGGTGACTCTATCGTCAGGCACACTGACGTCCCGCTCACCAGGCTGAACAAGGAGAAGGTCACGGTGAGCTGCCTGTCGGGCGCTAGGATCCGCCACATAACACAAGCACTCAGGTCACGCCAAGGCAAGTACAAATATGACTCAGTCATTGTCCATGCTGGTGTGAATGACCTGAGACGTACCTCCCTGGACTACATGAAAAGAGACATAGAGGAGCTCTCTGAGCATGTAGCCCAGGCCGGTATGACCTTGACCTTGAGTAGCATCTTACCCTCACCAAGAATGATGCCACAATATGAAGACAAGATGATCAATTTCAACAATTGACTTAAGTATTGGTGTCATTCAAAGGGGATCCAATGCCTGTCAGCCTGGGATGACATGCTCGACAAGCCACGATGCTTTGCTAGGGACGGCTTACACCTGTCTCCCCTGGGCTTTCAGATATTGGCAAAGGCTCTTGCTACCCCCATAGTGCCTTTTTTAGGCAAGGCTCAAAAGACAAACCCACCTCCATAGGTATCACAAGGGATAAGAAACTAAGAGTAATGCTACTCAATGCCAGAAGTCTAAACCTCAAGATGCATGCACTCAAAACTCTCCTTAGCATGGAGAACATCGATATCTGTGCAGCAACAGAAACCTGGTTTAAGGCTCCCGAGAGCACCCCAGCACTACCAGGTTATACCTCATACCATGCTTTTCGGCCCCAAAACTTGGACCGAACCACAAAGGGAGGGGGAGTATCAATATTCGTCAAAGATACCCACATCTCCACATTGGTGGCACAGCACGAAGCATCAGAGACTATCCATGTGCAACTAACAGTGGGTAAAACTGCCTTCCAGTTTATAGCCTGCTACAGACCACCCTCCCAAACCCAGGAACTCCACTCAGCCTTCCTGAGAACAATGGAAAATATGAAGGTCTCTCCAAACACCATTATACTGGGTGACTTCCACTACCCAAACATAGACTGGGAGCATTACTCTAGCTCCAATACCCTAGCTCAAAGGTTCCTAGAATTTATAAACACAAATGCTATGGAACAACTTGTTACCACTCCTACAAGAGGGGAAAACATACTGGACCTGATCATCACCAACATGGGGACTCTATGCTCCAGACCATAAGTGTATCCCTCACTGGTAAGATCAGACCATAAACTAATCTCACTGGATATTCACATCCTGACCCCATCCCCTGCCCAGAAAACCACAGTGAAAAACTTCTCTAAAGCAAATTTCACACTCCTCAAAACTGAGGTGGAATCCTTCAAAGCCCCCGGGCCTGTGGAAAATATGGCCCAGACCGCAGAATCCTTTATAAATGCATTCTATGAACACCTTCAGGAATGCATGGATCATGCAATCCCAAATAAAACCAAGACCGAATCCTCCAAACGCAGAAGTCCTGTCTTGTGGACCCCAGCCATAAACAAACTATACAATAGAAGGAGGAAGCTACTACATGATAGAGCAAAATCCCAAAAAGGGAAGGCATCTCTGATCAGTATTAACAAAAAACTACAGGCACTCATGAAATCATCTAAGGCCAGCTTCGAGAGAAAAATTGCACAGGACACTAAGGATAATCACAAGGCTTTCTTTAGTTATGTTAGGAACCTGGGTGGGAATTCCCAGATATGCTCAGAATTAGTCCAAAATGACAAAAAATACACCGAACCCACAGACATTGCCAACATCCTAGCTGACAGGTTCAGCGCAAACTTCACTCCCCCTCCCCACTAAAAAGGCAAATATCTATCCCAGCAGAATGCTGCCCCCCTGACATCTCAGATGCTCAGGTAAGAGCCACCCTCTCCAAAGCAAAAAACACAGCATCAATGGGACCAGACGGTGTCCCGGGCTGCGTCCTACATGAACTCCAAGAAGAGCTAAAACCAAGCATAAAACTACTGTTCAATCTCAGCCTTACTACAGGATATGTACCCAAAGAGTGGCATACAGCAACAGTGGCCCCACTCCACAAAGGTGGTGCCTCAACGGATCCTGGAAACTATTGCCCCATAAGCCTGACTAGCTTGGTCTGCAAAGCTATGGAAAGGATCATCATGGACCTCATAAATAAAGATATTGGGGACATACAGACACTGGATCCTACCCAGTTCGGCTTTGTTAAGGGCAGATCCTGCCTCTTAAACCTGGTCAATTTCTTTGAAACAGTCACCAAGGCCATTGACGAGGGGAAGGTGGTCCACACAGCCTACCTGGACCTCGCAAAAGCCTTCGATACAATACCCCACTCGGGCATTATAGATAAGCTCACCAGCTTAAATATAAACCTCTATGTCACTAGATGGGTTGCAAACTGGCTCAAGGACAGAACCCACATGGTTAGAATTGCTGGAGTCATGTCAGACTCCAAACCAGTTACAAGTGGCATCCCACAAGGCTCAGTCCTGGGATCTCTCTTGTTCGGTATATATTTCTCGGAGGTACAGGCCAACATGGAAGGACTGTGGCTGACCAAGTTTGCATATGACTGCAAACTGGGTGCCATAATCAACTCTCCAGCCGACACAAGCATCCTCCAAAAGTGCCTCATAGAAACAGACAACTGGTGCCAGAGTCATGGCCTCAAGCTAAATGCCAAAAAGTGTATATTCATCCCCTTTGGCAAAAACAAAGTGCCCACAAATTTCCACGTAGGTGGTAATCCATTAAGTACAGAAGAAGTAATTAGGGACCTGGGGACCCAAGTTGATAGCAATCTCTTATTTGACAACCAAAGTGGTTAGAAAAACATTTTATATAGCCCACCTAATCATGAAGGGATTCACATCTAGATCAGGGGAGGTCATCGTGCCTCTTTACTCATCCCTCATCAGGCCCATAATTGAGTACAATGCCCCTTTTGGGATGTACCTTACCAGACACCTGCAGCAACTGGAAAGACCCCAAAAGTACCTCACCAAGAGGATCAAAGGGCTCAAACAGATGCCATATGCTGCCCGGTTAAAGAAACTCCAGCTCTACTCAGTGGCATACCGCCTGCTCAGAGGCAATCTCTGCCTGACGTATAAAGCTATGTCCAACCCGGAATTAATGGACATGCTGCACCTCAGAAAATCCAAATCCCATCGAGCTACGTGCTCGAGAGACTTGAACCTCAGCACTGAAATAAATAGGACATGCTGGAGGGACAGATTCATAACCCAGAGGCTCCCTTCACTCTGGAATAAAATCCCAGTCCAGGTTAGGCAGAGTCCCTCATTGACTCTCTTCAAGAGGAATCTTGATGAGTGGATGGGAGATCATAGGTTTACCCCGGGTATCACTTCTGTGTCACTGTTAGACAGAGGCACAGTATACTAACCTCGAAAAAGGGCATAGCAAAATTAATTTAAAATGGGTGGCAAAAGCCAAACACACTCTGGCTAGGCTTATAAATGCCCTAGGGCAGATAGCCTAGTATGAACCTATGAACCTATGTTTAATGTCAACTTTACTAATCATCTGTTCTACATTCCCTCTTTCTTTTCTTATTTATTTGTTTATGTATTGTGAAATTTTCCATATTTGGGTGCCTTTGCTTATATTTTCCTGCAAGCATCTTTTGAAGATATTCCAGGGATGGTTTTTACCTTATCTCTGAGGTATAGTGATCCTATTAGTAATATTAACATTTGGGAGAGGGGGCAGTGGGTGATGCTGTTTGCATGGTTAGTGTGGGGTTTCAACTCCCCTCTCTCCACATGAAGAATAATTTTCACTGCTGACTGTGAATGCAGTCTATTTAGCTCAGAACTCAAAGAACGTGTGACTACAGTCTAGGTCCTGTAGAAGCACATGGCCACAATTTAGAGCCAACAAAGCATGTAGTCACAGCCTGAAGAGCTGTCAGCCTGTCACCCAATGCAGAACCCACAGAAGAAATAACCACAAGTCAGGGCTCACAGAATGCATGATCGCAAATTAGAACCTGCATAGTATGTGATCACAGACTAGAGTCCATAATGCATATGTCTACATTTCAGGGGCTGCAGACATGTGATTATAGCCCAGAGTCCACATAACATGTGGCTATAGTCCTGAGTCCACAGACTGAGTGACCACAACCCTGAGCCCACAAAAGCACATGTGGCTATACTGTTGCATACCTGAAGACCAAAGCAACAGCAAATGCCTTGGTCCCAACACTGATTACCTGGTAGATGTAGAGACTGTCAGCAGTTTATAAACCAGTCCTGTAGTCTTAGAAATGATTACAGTATTCGGTTATACAGGCCCCCATTCACACTTGGTATGTGTAAGGAGTTTTCTCCAAAACAATTTCAGCTGTTTGGAACAATCTCCTGGAGAACATTAGGAATAAAGACCAACTACTGACTTAGAAAAAAACACTAAGAGACCATATGTTCAAAGAAAGTAAATGCAAGTGCTATGAGATCATGGGCTAATGCAATTGCATTATTTCTAAGGTTCCACTGCACTGGTGGTTGCATTCTGAAATATGCAGGTTTTATCTGTTTGATACTACCTTAGTTGAGCAAGAAAGATGCAGATATCCCCCCTTTTTGTATAAACTTGTATCATTTACAAGCTGATTCCTAGTCCTTAACACTGTAATAACATTCTATAGCAGTGTGAGTTGTGCAATACGCTTACATATAATTCTATATTTATAATGAAGCTTACAGCCTCTATATTGTATATTTAATCATTAATAATATATGTATTTTACATGTGCTACTTAGTGTTTCATTCATTCATTCACTATCATCCCTTTTCTATGTTTTGCATATGCAGTCACTAACAAATATTTTAATAGCAGTATTTTTTTAACTTTCTATTCCTAAATGCATTTCATACCTGTTATTGCACTTGTTGTTGCTTTTGCCAGTCTGGCCCAGATCATGGCTGAAAAGGATCCCTTGACCAGTTCACTTACCTGGTTAACAAAGTATAAGTAAAATAAAAGATGTTGAAGTCCACAGTCCAGGCAATTCACTTGCAGGTCTGTTTGTGCAGGAGGCTTGTGCAGGAATGTTAACCAATCAAGAAACTACTACTGATGCAATCACTGCAGAAAACTGACATTAAAAACAACTACTGACACAATCACTGCAGACCACCAACATTAGAAACTATTACTGACAAAATCACAACACTGATCCGACATTAGAAACTACCACTGACACAATCACAACAGAGACTTGACATAATAAAGTACTACTGGCACAGTCATTGTAGTCCACTGACATCAGAAACTTCTACTGACTCAATCACTACAGACCACTGACATTAGAAACTACCACTGGCACAATCACTGCAGACCAATGAAGTTAGAAACTACTGCTGACACAATCACTGCAGACCACTGACATTATAAACTACCACTGACAGAATCACTGCCAACCACTGACATTAGAAACTACCACTGATACAATCACTGCAGAAAACTGACATTAAAAACAACTACTGACACAATCACTGCAGACCACCAACATTAGAAACTATTACTGACAAAATCACAACACTGATCCGACATTAGAAACTACCACTGACACAATCACAGCAGAGACTTGACATAATAAAGTACTACTGACACAGTCATTGTAGTCCACTGACATTAGAAACTTCTACTGACTCAATCACTACAGACCACTGACATTAGAAACTACCACTGGCACAATCACTGCAGACCAATGAAGTTAGAAACTACTGCTGACACAATCACTGCCGACCACTGACATTATAAACTACCACTGACAGAATCACTGCCAACCACTGACATTAGAAACTACTACTGACACAATCACTGCAGAGAATTGACATTAGAAACTACCACTGATACAATCACTGCAGACCAATGAAGTTATAAACTACTGCTGACACAATCACTGCAGACCACTGACATTATAAACTACCACTGACAGAATCACTGCCAACCACTGACATTAGAAACTACTACTGACACAATCACTGCAGAGAATTGACATTAGAAACTACCACTGATACAATCACTGCAGACCAATGAAGTTATAAACTACTGCTGACACAATCACTGCAGACCACTGACATTATAAACTACCACTGACAGAATCACTGCCAACCACTGACATTATAAACTACTACTGACACAATCACTGCAGAGAATTGACATTAGAAACTATCACTGACACAATCACTGCAGACCAATGAAGTTATAAACTACTGCTGACACAATCACTGCAGACCACTGACATTATAAACTACCACTGACAGAATTACTGCCAACCACTGACATTATAAACTACTACTGACACAATCACTGCAGAGAATTGACATTAGAAACTATCACTGACACAATCACTGCAGACCAATGAAGTTAGAAACTACTGCTGACACAATCAGTGCTGATCACTGACATTAGAAGCTACTACTGACACAATCACTGCAGAACACTGACGTTAGAAACTACTACTGACACAATGACTGCAGAGAATTGACATTAAAAACTACCCCCAACACAATCAAAGCAGAGAACTGACATAAGAATCTAGTACTGACACAATCACTGCAGACCACTGAAATTAAAAATTTCGACTGACACAATAACTGCAGACCACTGAAATTGGAAACTACCACTGACACAATCACAGCAGAGAACTGACATAAAGAACTACTACTGAAACAATCACTATAGACTACTGACATTAGAATTTTCTACTGACACGATAACCGCATACCACTGACATTAGAAACTACCACTGAGACAATCACAGCAGAGAATCAACATAAACTACTACTGACACAATCAGTGCATACCACTGACATTAGAAACTTCTACTGACATGATCACTACAGACCACTGACTTTAGAAACTGCTACTGACAGAATCACTTCAAACCACTGATGTTAGAAACTACTACTGATAGAATCACTGCACACCACTGACATTAGAAACTACTCCTGACATAGTCACTGCAGACCACTGACATTAGAATCTACTCCTGACATAGTCACTGCAGACCACTGACATTAGAAACTTCTACTGACAGAATCACTGCAGACCATTGATGTTATAAACTACTACTGACACAATCATTGCAAACCACTGACATTAGAAACTGCTACTGACATAACAACTGCAGAAAACTGGCAGTAGAAACTATCACTGACACAATCACTGCAGACCACTAACATTAGAAACTATTACAGATGCAATCATGGCAGAAAACTGATTTTAGAAACTACTACTGACAGACTCACTGCAAACAACTGACATTATTACCACACAAATTACCACTGCAAAAACTGATATTAACAGTATAAAACTTTTCAGAAAACTGATATTACCTGCACAGCCAGCATCAGGCATGAAGCTAATATTCTCACCCCAAACACCATAATTGTAGAAAAGTAACATTCTTAACACACATATCATAAAGGCAGCAAACAGACATTCACTCCATAGACATCACCATTGTAGAAAACTGACGTTCACATCCAAAAAACATCACTGCAGCAAACTGACACTCTCACCACATACACTATCATGGCAGAAAACTACCATTCTCACCACAAATATAATTAGTGCAAAAAACTGACATCATTACCACAAACATTATAAGTACAGAAAACTAACATTCTTACCACAGACACCATCAGTGCAGAAAGCAAACATTCTCAATGCAACACTATCAGTGCAGAAAAACAAAATTCTTACCACAAACACCATCAGAGCAGAAAACTGACATTCTCACCACAAATATCATCAGTGCAGAAAACTGACATTCTCACCACTGACATCATCATTGCAGGAAAATGACATTCTCACCACAAAAAACATCAATGCAGACAGCTGACATTCTCAACACTGACACCATCAATGCAGAAAATTGACATTCACATCTCAAACAACATCAATGGAGACAAGTGACATTCTCACCCCAAACACCATCAATGCAGAAAACTGACATTCACCCACAAACAACATCAATGCAGACAACTAACATTCTCACCACTGACACCATCAATGCAGAAAACTGACATTCACACCACAAACAACATCATTGCAGAAAACTGACATTCTCACTGCAAACACCAGTGCAGAAAACTGACATTCTCACCACATGCTGTAGCACTGCAGTCTAATGTATTAGTTATGCAAGATATCCGTAGCTTCTGTCACATTGATTGCATTGATTTTTTTCTCTAGTGGAAAGTGTTGCAGCCAGCATGGTCCCCTTTCTCACCTCTTATCAGTGATCTCACTTTGTGCTGAAAAACATCTTGTGCCTTCCATTCCCACCCACACTTGACAGGAATATCCACCAGTTTATGACAATTCTAAGCTGTCACATTAGTACTGACTTCACTGCTTTTCCTAGAGTCTGATTATTTAGAATCTTCTCATCATATGCTCTCCCTTATTATGGTGACATATATGGGCACCAGCCAATATTCACTCCCCTCTTCTTTCTTTTTCAGTGCCAACTTCATTGATATTCCGCTTTCTCCTGTTCTTATTCTGTTATGCATCTTATTCTTCACACAAACCGTACTATCACTAGCTAGACAACACAACCCCCCCAACCCATACTTTAAACTAGCAATCTCCCCACTAGCTTCTCATTCTCTTCTGTTCCTACTTCCAAAATAAAACAGCTGTTAACTAAACCTAAACCCACCAATTAGCAGCAGACAACCTCCCAAGTGAATACCTACAACTCGCAGCTGATGCTCTAGCCTACCCAGTATCCATCTTAATTAACAGATCTCTATCAGAAAGCTACGTTCCCACACTTTGGAAAGTATCACACATAATTCCCCTCCACAAAGGCAGCCCCTTCACAGAGCTAAACAATTACCGCCCCATAGGTATTCTCTCTCCACTTTCAGAAATACTAGAAAGATGCATCCATTCTCAGGTCTCAGATCACCTGCTCACTAACAACCTCCTCTCCAATACCCAACATGGTTTCCGACCAAACCATAGCACCACCACTGCCTTACTCTCTTTTACTAACACTATCCTACAATACAAAAATGCTGGTCACCTCTCCTCAGCTACTTTCCTAGATCTGTCTAAAGCTTTTGACATGGTACCTCACAAACAACTCATCTCTCTTCTCAATTACCTATCCTTCTCTCAGTCAGTCATCAACTGGTTTCAAAGCTACCTGTCTGATCATCAACAATCCGTTGTATGGCAGGATGACCTATCCCCCAAACTACCTGTCTCCATAGGGGTTCCCCAAGGGTCCATCCTTGGACCACTAATCTTCTCTGTCTTCACCAACAATCTAGCCTCTGTCACAACACTTGCCACACTCATACAATACACAGATGATTCTACCATCATCTGCTCAGCCCACTCCCTTCCCAAACTGCAAAAATTCACACAAGATGTCTTTTCTTCTGTCGAAACTTGGTTATCCAATTCCCAATTAAAACTCAACTCAAACAAATCTAAATTGCTAATTTTCCAACCCACCAAACATACCCAAAACCTCTCACACTTTAACATCACAGCAAAAGACAATGACACTATCCATTCTACTGAGCACACCAAATTGCTAGGAGTGGAAATAGACAGTAAACTGAACTTTGACATTCACATATCCATGACCATAAAAAAGTACACAAAAAATTAGGAGCATTATATAGAAATCAGCAACTACTTACCAGAGTTGCAAAAAGTTCAGTAGCAAATTCTCACCTTATCTCCACCCTACTTTACGCCTCTCCAATATATACAAACCTAAGACAATGCGATCTAAATAAGCTTGAAAACTCCAAATGGCAAAATAGTGAACAGAAACAATGAATAAATATAACTATTTCAATCCAGAAGGAACCAGCACACAGTAGGAGCAATAATATATCCTGTTTATTGAAGGTGACTGCACACAACAGTGAATGTAAAAACTTTTAAAACAAAACAATTCTCATAAATACAAGTAGTGCTGGTTCCTTCTGGATTGAAATAGTGATATTTAAGCTTGAAAACTGCTACAACAAAATTGCCAAGTTTGCCACAGGGGTATCCTACTGTAGTCACCACTGTCTCTCACTAGCAGAACTGGGCTGGCTAGAGCTCCTTCACCTCCATCAATGGTACCAACTGGCACTCGCCCACAAACTAGTAAACCATCCACTAAAAGTACCATCCTTTCAGAATCTACTCCAACTCTATCTCACCACCAGACCTCTAAGATCCAGCAACAAAAACCTCCTACTGGTAACAAGAGCCAATAACTCTGCTGGAGAAGCATTATTCTCCTGCGCTATAGCCAAATTATGGAAATCTCAATTACCTCTGTAACATCTTGCACCCACTTCAAATCTTTACTAAAAGCATACCTGCTTACTTGCAGAAAATGCCCTTGCAACTCCCCCTCAATGAGCACCCACTCCACCCACCCACTACCTCTCTCTGCACCCCACTAACTACCTGATAATAGCAACCTCATTTTCTCTTTAACCTAATCTACTTACTATACAATAATACCTTCTTATTGCAACAATTTAATTGTCTGTTATGTACCTCACAAACAACTTGTTTCAGTTGACAATTTATGAATTTGTTCTACTTCTGTAACTATGTTTAACATCTGTCACTATGGCTTAAAATGTCAATTCTTGCTCTACAGGTGTTCTACAACTTTGTTTAATCCTGTATTATGCTCTACAGATGTAACAGTGTCTATAATTTTATATGATATTTCTCTAATTGTGTAATGGCTTAAACATTTGAGTGTGGAGCTTTTCTCCCCGGGCCTCTGCTGAAAACGGACCTGTGTCCAGTCGGACTCTCTTGGTCAACAAATGTAAATAAAATAAATAAAATTCTATCTTTTAGGGTCTTGTAGCCATCTTTGGCTCTCAGTTAACTTGTGCTTCCAATAAAGCTTTCATCCCAGTAATACCATATCCCAGTCCCTCTCCCACATGTCCAGTGATTCCAGCCATTGTCACAGCAGGAAGATGGCTCATCTCGCTTCCCAAACCTCAGGTTCAGCACTGCACAGAATGACAGGCAAGACACACACACATTTTGCTGTCTACTGTACCTTGCTTTCCCCTCTCTTCAAAATCTTACTTATTTTTCTTTTCTTCTGTTCTCTATATAAAATCTTGGATCATTATATAGTTTAATAGTGTGTGTGTGTGTGTGTGTGTGTGTGTGTGTGTGTGTGTGTGTGTGTGTGTGTGTGTGTAAGTGAGCATGTACAGGCACTACTATTTAACTTATAGTTTAATAGTGTGTGTGTGTGTGTGTGTGTGTGTGTGTGTGTGTGTGTGTGTGTGTGTGTGTGTGTGTGTGTGTGTGTGTGTGTGTGTGTGTGTGTGTGTGTGTGTGTGTGTGTGTGTGTGTGTGTGTGTGTGTGTGTGTGTGTAAGTGAGCATGTGCAGGCACTACTATTTAACTTAAAATGGAACAACCAAAGCCTTTTCTCAACTTTTTAATGATGTGGGTAACCACAGCCTTGTAGAAACATTAGATGTTGCTAAAGATTCCACATCACCAGTGGAAATTACATTTGTTTTAATTCCACTGAAATGCGAATATGAAAAAAATGAACATGAACTGCATTTTTATGTAGAGAGGGGCAAAGCTCCTCACTTATGTGTGGAAGAAGTAATGCCCTTACTTAATGTAACTGGTTCTGAGGATGCTGCTCCTCAAAGAAAGGAGGATTTTCCATGCAGCAGCCTCCTTAGAAAACAGTGCAATTTCACACTCAGCAACATTAGTGATGTTCACACCCAGTTCTGCAACATTAGCATTAGTGATGTTCGCACCCAGTTCCACAACATTAGTATTAGTGATATTCACAACATTAGCATTAACAATAGTGATGTTCACATCTAGATCAACATTAGCATTAGTGATGTTCACACCCAGTTCCACAACATTAGTATTAGTGATATTCACAACATTAGCATTAACAATAGTGATGTTCACATCTAGATCAACATTAGCATTAGTGATGTTCACACCCAGTTCCACAACATTAGTATTAGTGATATTCACAACATTAGCATTAACAATAGTGATGTTCACATCTAGATCAACATTAGCATTAGTGATGTTCACACCCAGTTCCACAACATTAGTATTAGTGATATTCACAATATTAGCATTAACAATAGTGATGTTCACATCTAGATCAACATTAGCATTAGTGATGTTCACACCCAGTTCCACAACATTAGTATTAGTGATATTCACAACATTAGCATTAACAATAGTGATGTTCACATCTAGATCAACATTAGCATTAGTGATGTTCACACCCAGTTCCACAACATTAGTATTAGTGATATTCACAACATTAGCATTAACAATAGTGATGTTCACATCTAGATCAACATTAGCATTAGTGATGGTCACAGCCACTCTGTGCTACCACAGTGATGTGCATATTTGAATGTATAGTGCCCATAAGGCTAGTGTGCATAAGAGTTAGTCTCATGGTTTTGTCTTGTCTTTCAGCTGCTGCCGTGTTGGTAAAGAGTGTAGATGCACTCTATGTGTGTAATTTGGTGATACAGGAAGTAGTATGGCCCATTACAGGATACTGATGTCATTGTTTTGGTTGCACACTATCCTGCCTGTTTTAATCTGTTCTTTCCTTACTCTGCTTTGCTTGTGCATGCATGTGGTGTCTCCTTCCCTTATCCCATTCAGCATATACTGTTATCTACATGTCAGCAAATGGTGTCAAGGTATACAGCAGGATTTCTTTTGTAATATCCAGCACTCACATGTTCTGTTTTATATTATACAGTGTCATTGGTCAGTATGACAGTTTCCTGGCTTTAAAGTTTTAAGACTACATTCATGTTTGTTTCAGTATTTTGGGTACAGATCTATATAAATACACATAAAACCTAGGAAACTATGTACATTCCAATTATAACATGCCTGCTTCCATGCAATCTGTTTTACATCCTTTTAACCTGCTTTTTTCCCCAGTTTAAAATAAAGCAAGATCAATGCTGTCTGGCATCAACTCTGACCTTTAATGTGTGTCAGATATCAGAAATATGTCTTTGTACTATTCATAGGAGCTGTCTGTGTTGCCTGATGTGCTTAGACTGGAATAAGTGCTGAGATATGATTTCTGAGTTTAAGCAAATGTGTAGAGGATTTATTAAAATAACATGACTGCACATAATACCCACTGCGTCTATAACCAGAAGGATATAAAAAATGGATCATGCTTTTATCATCAGTATCAAAAAAATGGAAAAATATTTTATTAAAATAAAATGTTAGAAATATTCCTATACACATCACATGTTGTTGTTTATATTTTCATTTCCATAGAATATTTAATTTTTTTCCGGTATAGTCACTTATATTTGTGCAACATTTCTGTAGGAAATTAATTTTACAGTTTTTGAAGGGAAAAAAAAACCTGACACATTTACTAAAAACAAGTATTATGTTTTAATTAGAAAATTTGATCAGTAGTTGAAGCATAAGGATTCTTAGAGTCTTTTGTAATGAGCCGATGGTGATGTTGAACTTTTTGCTATGCTTATTATAATGTTGACTCCTGCGAAGTGTAAAATGAAGAATGCTATGTTTTACCTGGCAGTAATGCTTGGATGTCAGTGTAACCTTATGCAAATGAGTTTGATGTACCCTAAAAAACAAGGCTTGATCCTAGAAGTAATGTTTTCAGTTGTGTAACTCTGTGCAAGTCATGCTAAAGCTATACAGGAGACTAAGGCACTAGTATGAATATCATTTTGAATAAAAAAGTCAAGCAGCATTCACACTGCATTTGTAAGATATGTTCTTTTGGCATTTAGCAAAGTCTGCCTTCCTCAGCCTATCCATGAAGCTGGCTTTATTCCTGCAGTCAAATTCTAGAATGCTGTCATATAATGTATCTAATTTATTCAAAGTTGTCTGCTGGATGTGGTAAATACCACTTATCCATAAAGGAGCACAGGTAGTGGTCCCAGCCACAGTGAGCAATGGTTCTCTCTTTAGGCAATATTTAGCATCATGCAATAGTTGCAGAGTGTCATGTGTTTTCATTTTAGCTAAGTCATGAGTTAACCATGTTGGAAACTCATATACATAAAAAGGAGAATACCGTACTGAAGCTAGCTGCTAAAAAGCCAGGTGTTCGAAACATGAAGTGATTAACTACAAAGCAGTTGAGTCTACTAATGATTTTTTTTCTGTGATGGTACAAGACCAGACTTAATATGATCAAATCTGAGGTCAATGTATCTTGTGTAAAGGGCATAACCCTGAAAAAATGAATTCTGCTTGAATGCAGATTTTTAACCAAGTACTTTAAGCATTTGTCTGCCCTTGAGTTGGTAGGATACTAGAGATCGCTGCCATTAATTGAGAGTAATGAAGGCCTGCTAAATCTAGGAGACTCACTCCAAAACAGGATAACTATACTTTTCTCAACATATAGAAGAGGTTATATAAAACGAACCATCCATGGTTTGTTCAGTTTTGCCTGCTTGGTGACTAAAATCGACTAAGTGTGCTGAATGCAGGAAGAGCTCACTGTCTGCACAATATTACAGCGGCAGAAGAATCGTATCTTCTTTGAGATCAGAGCGTTCAAAGGAGGATGCCTAGAAAGTTGGATGGCATGAAGCAGTAAGTCCAGAGCAGATGGTGGGTCCTGTCAATATAATTTAAAGCTGTGGAGTAAGGACACATTACAGGGATAAACACAAAAATACATAGCATGTCCGTGAATTATTCTATGTTACCTTCAATATGTCATATTTATGTGACTCTCCACTACCAATGTCCATCATTTATTCTGTGATACCTGTAGGTATGTCACCTTTCTGTGACTGTCTAGTACCTATGTCCATGAATTATTCTGTGATATCTGTAATATATCACCTTTCTGTGACTACCTAGTACATATGTCCATGAATTATTCTATGATACCTATAGTAGGTCACATTTCTGTGACTGTCCACTCTCAATGTGCATGAATTATTCTATGATACCAGTGATGGGTGGCATTTCCCAGACTCTTTGCTACCATTGCGCATGAGTTATTCTGTGATACCTGAAATATGTGGCCTTTCTGCTAGCTCAGCTCCAGGATTGTACTTCATCACAAAAAGTTAGAATTAAATATCTGAGGAACTGAGAGTCCTTGTTAATTGGTACTTGTCAAAAGAGTAAAGAAAATTATTTGGTCATTGTACCCAGGACTAGACCTCTTCTCAGCAGGACCTATGTCATTTTTCAGAATAGGTTAGCACAGGAATATTCAGTGTCTGTAAAGACCAGTTGTTGGTGAGACACTGCTACAGAGAGACAGGCAAGCTTTAGAAAAGGTAAAATAATACATCTGAAGTGAAGTTAGTGCACAGAAAAGGACAATGGAGAAAATGTAAATGTCTGTGAAACAAACAGAAATTAAACAACTAATTAACAAAAAAAAATCCGTGCAGAAGCACTGTTATTTCTGAGTACAGAAATGCATACACATGTCTTGCATGACCTAAATATAACAGTGCCTACAAATAATAATAAGCAAACACATGCTGGTTCCATGTTATTTATGAAATATAACTGTACCAAGCTGTCTCATAAAAAAGGAGCTGCTTTTCACTACTTGGGGAATTCAAAACCATTTATAATGGCAATTATATGGTTGATTTTTGGACAATTCTGTTGTATATTGCAGACTTTAATACCAAACAAAAGCAAGCCATTGTTGTTTATATTCTTTTGTTATGACTTTATGGGATCCTATTGCACCCATTTTGCACCCTAATAATAATAATAATAATAATAATAATAATAATAATAATAATGGAAATCTGCAAGAGGATGCATTTATCTGAGAGTTGGATTGCTGATTTGTGAACCAGGAATCCTAAGGAATTGGGTTTGAATCCCGAAAAATACTACAGGCATACACTTTGATCAAAAGCAAGACTGGCTAAATCCTTGGGTTACGTATTGATATGTTCTCTGTTTTGTGAATCTTCTTTCCATTGCAGAGCTCTAGACATTTGTATTATTACAGAATATTATCTGTAAGCTTTTTTTTACTCTTGCATGATTATGATAAATACAGTTCACTGCATACCATAATAATAAACGCTGTATCTCTGCATCATCTTTATTATACCACGCAGAAGTAATATCTTACAAGTATATGCTTATGAAAAGGAGCTATAGCCACTATTCAGGAGTGTTATGGTATCACTGAAATTATTCTGTTATTGTTGGCAGCTGAATGTCTTACATTGTGAAATTGGGCATAGAAAGCATTTGTTCAACTGTAAGGCAGGGCAGGATGAAATAATAGAGGAGATTTTGAAGAAGCAAAAGAACTAGGGCCATAAAAGATTTACTAGAGATGTAGAAATGCTTTTGGGCAGTTCTATAGAAGTGCTATTTCACAGGCAAAGCAAAAACCATTAAGGCCAGACTTACAGCTGAAGTGGAAAAGAAGACACTGAGAGCCAGAATTGTGAGAGATAATCAAATATGGAGGGTATCTGCACCCTCATCTACTACTCAGTGGGACTAGAAATAGGCTGGCAAGGACAAATGGGTTTTTGGGCTTTTACTAGGAGGGAAGGTGGGTATGCTTATTTTTCTAGCAGATCTTGTTATCACGCAGATCTCAGACCCTGGTCCCTCTTTCATTGTAACAGCTGGTGCATATGCCATCTCATTAATGAATACAAGCAGGAAATTAAGAGTAATGTTTATATCATGAAACATATAATATTGCATAGTACTGTAACTCAGTTTGGAAAGTATAGATTTATGGATTTCACAATGATTTTTAGTTTCCATGGAAACACCATGACTTCTTTCATATAAAGTACTCAGGAGATCTGTATGCTTTCCTAACACTTCCAGACTATTTATTTTTTACTATGAATTTTTGCATGTTTTTAACACTCCCTTGATGCATAATATTTCTACAACATTGTTAGGATAGTGACATACTTTTTTCTCTTTGCGTGCTCTATATATATATATATATATACATATATATATATATATATATATATATACACACATATATATATATATATATATATATATATATATATATATTTTTTTTTTTTTCAAATGCAAGATCTTTAATTCTGAAATATGCTTCATTGACCCTGCTCTCAAGTTGTTCACCATAGTGTTTTTAGGGTTTTCGTGTGAACCCCAGACTCCAGAATGACAATAAGTTTATAATTTCTTGTTCTTGTATTTCAGGGAGACATAGCCATATTAAAAAAAAAAAGAGAAAAAAAGAAAAAGAAAAAGAAAACGAGGTGCAAATGCTGACGATGCAAAATCATTTAATGTGGTTTACTTTGTGTTTGTGATCTGGCTGTGAGCAAATAGTAGCAATGTCTTTTGGCTTCTCCTGTTAGGGGTCACCACAGTGGATCAGCTGTCTGCAGATTGATTGGCAGTGGAGTTTTCATGGTGTCGAGTTGCCAGCCCAGTGCCCAGTATTCACAGAAGGCACACACACACACACACACACACACACACACACACACACACACACACACACACACGCACACACGCATGCACGCACGCACGCACACACACACACACACACACACACACACACACACACACACAACTCTACCTGCATGTCTTTTTAAAACTCGCTTAACCGCAGGGAGGACATGCAGACTTTGCACAGAAGGTGCTCTGGCCGAGAATCAAACCAGAGAAGCTCTTGTGAGGTGACAACGCTAACGGCTGCACCACCGCAGCCTTTCATTGTAAAACTAACTCAGAACTGGGATGGAGAGATAGAGGCTTTGAAAATAGGCAGGGTCAGTTAAAGCTTTGGCTGGGAGGGGAAGTGATTGATTCCATTGTAATGTCTAGGTTTTGTATTCCACAGTTAAAAAAACCCAGCTACATTGTAAGACCATTCTTAATGGCCATTTTGTATGTTACAGTAAGCTTTTAGGGGAATAATTCCTCAATTATTGGCTATTTAGGTGCACAAGCTGGGCAAAACAGAGAGAGAGAGAGACATATCTAGAAGAAAACTATGCATTTTAAAAATATATAAATTTATAAATGAATATGAGGAGGGACACATGGGATGTGTGGGTGGCATATTCGTGCAGGACTTAGTGTTACTACCTTACAGCACTTGGTTTCCTAGTTCATTTCCTGGCTGGGGTGCCTTTTATGTAAAGTCAGCATGTCCTTCTTGTCTTAGTGCAGGTTTTTGCTGGGACCTCTTATTTTATTCCCAAAGACATCCCGATGAGTGTATTAGAAATCCCTGAAATTGCCCAAAAGTATGTATGCAATGTGTGAGTAAGTGTACATCTTGTTATGGACTTGCTCCCCAGTCCAGAATGGGTCTGTCTTACTCCTACTGATTGTTGCGATAGCTCTGGCTCCCTGTGACCCTAAATAAGATAATATTAGTATCAGAATGTCAATGAATTGCTTTCAGGATGCACAAACAGCTAACAAAAATTATGAGGAGAAATATAAAAAGGAAGCAAAAAATGGGAAAGATAAGTTGAATGTGAGGGGCTACGTGGGAGTTGGAAAGCATGCGGTAGAATGTATATAATGGGGTTGAAGGAACTAATTCTGTAGAAAGAGGTAAAATACTGTGGCCAGAAAGTTGTGTGAGCAATAAAATGAATCAATAACTACATAAACAAAAGTTAAGAGAACAGGGTGGGAATTTTAAGTTTAATGCGTTGCACTTGTATTTGTAAATAACATTTTGTCTTCATTTCCTTTTATTGTCTAGGCATGCTTAAGTAAGGCACATGCATCAAAATGGTGCAACAGCTGAACATAAAACAATTTATGTAAATCTGCAGTTTCCTGCAGTTTAACATTGAGGACCCGTAAGATTCAAGCACTGGAATGAACCTTGTAGTTTGTGTAACCTTTTGTTTATACTGTTTGTTTCATTCCTTATGGAGTATTGTATACACTTTCTGGGTTTCTGCCAGAACTTGTTTTCTATCTTTGAGTGCCTTGTGTATTATGGTTTCATGTCAGGAGAGTATTGTAACGGTGATATTTTTAAAACACTTAAACATTTGCTGATATGCCTGAGTGGCAGTATGTCAAAACAAATGGAAAGAACCTGCTTTGCAGGTAATGGCTGTATTATGTTTTGTACCTTTATTAAGATTTTCTCTGAATTCTGACATTCTAATTAGGATCTTATTTGACTAGAATAGAAGGATGTCCTCTATAATCTTCCAGCTTCTTGGCTATTTGTTAGCTATTTTAAAGACAAGCAGGTTATAATTGTACTGTCATGCTCAATAATGTTCAACTGCGTAAACTAAATGCTAAATGTAGGCGAGATGGTCTCTCCTGTAGGCATACATTTTAAAATAAGCCTTTGCAGATCATGACTTTTATGCTGCATTTGAGTTGTTGCCTTTGGTAGCTGGTTGCTTTCAGCACCTTTTCTTGATTATTTAATGTTTGTTTCTTAAGTAGCTCTTCTTTTGATAAGTACAGCTTTTGTGTGTTGGAAATGGGGAAGAAGAAAAAACATGAGCTCGGGAAAAGACTTTTAAAATATACAATGACCCTCCATTAATATTCCAAAACGTACACGCTGATTGGTCAGCGTGCACGTTGTAAATCATACTTATACTAATGGAAAAAGGTCCGGTCGCCCAGACTATTTACATTAGTATGTCTTTTTTTTTTTTTACAGCAACGGAGAACGCAAGATCTCCATTGCTTTTTAGAAACTGTCTCGCTATGTTAAAGGAGTTTAACATAGCGAGACAGCTTTAGAAAAAGTAACAGAGATCTTCCTTTCTCCGTTGCATTTTTTAAAGCTGCATCGCTATGTTAAATGGGTTTAACATAGCGAGACAACTTTTAAAAAAGCAACGGAGATTCTCCATTGCTTTTTTTAAAGCTGTCTCGCTATGTTAAACTCTTTTAACATAGCGAGACACTTTGTAAAAAGCAACAGAGATCTTGCTTTCCCCTTTGCTTCCACCCACAGCTCTGATGTACTGCGTAAGCATACGCATGCGCAGTACATCAGAACTGCTGCAGAATACCAGACAGCTGTGGAAGGGCAGCACGGAGGCATTATACATGCCATTATTTAAGAAAAGTAAGTATTTTTTTTCTTAAATAATGTCATTGTATAATAGCAATAATCCACTTCTGAGTGTGGATAATGCTGGATTTACCCACGGTTGTCTTTGTTTGGCCACTTGGGCTTTGCCCGAGTGACCAAACCACACCAACCGTGGGTAAATCCAGCATTACCCACACCCAGGTGTGGGTTATTGCTTAAATATATGCTTCTTCATTGAAGTAATTAGCGAGAATGTCACATAGTTATTAAAGAGCTGCATACACAAAGATGACACTTTCTAATAACGTATGCATATTATAATACTGTGCAGATCAGTATAAATTAAATAAGAGCATTTATGTCTTACCTCTGTTAAGGGAGAAATACCTGAATTTACCAAGTAATTAGAGGTGTTGGGAGATGTGAGTCAAGGTTATTTTCATTTATTTATTTACCCCACACTAGTTAGAAATTTTTTGGCTTAACCCAAAATATCTGCTGAGTATGTCATAACAGTTAAATGGAAACATTTCCACATCTAACTGCATATGGTATTAACTCTGAGTAAAGTATTGTTAATACCACATTGTCTGGGAATAAAAGGTGATTCTGAAGTTATGTATACTGAAACCCGGAAAAAGTGCACATGTGATGGTGTGCAACTTCTGTCTTATAGAAATGTACTGTCTCTCCAGCGGCATACAGAGATAAAGCCCTGGCTATGACCAGGATGACCCAGTTCCATTAGCAGTAGCACCTCAGGCAGCTGAAGGAATAGTAAGGAAGGATGGATTGCTTGTCTGGTGCCAAATACTGTCAGAAAATTCACTCATTCAAGTCCCTGAGCAACAAGTGCCAGTATAACTCTATCATAGTTCATGCTGCTGTTGATGACTTGAGGTGTACCTCCTTGGACTAATGAGGAGAGACATGATGGAGCTCTCAGACTATGGGCCCAAGGCAGGTATGAGCCTAGCACTGAGCAGAATTCTACCTTCTCCAAGGATGTCACATTATGATAAAAAGTAATTGATTACAATAATTGACTTAGTTGTCGTCATTTAAAGGGGGTCCAATATTTGTCAGCCTGGAAGGATATGATTCTAAGAAAACTCTGCTTTGGCAGGGATGGGTTATATCTGCTTGGCAAAGACATTGTCCACCCTATAGTACCTACTTTAGACAATGCCAACCTGATAAACCTAACAACATAAAACAAGCAAAGGAAAATATAAAGGTGTTACAGACCAATGCTAGCAACTTAAAGAAGAAACGCTACTCCGTACAAGCCCTTCTCACCCTGCAGGACATTAACATCTGTGTAGTTACTGAAACAAGATTTAAAATGGCAAAGAGCACTCTGGCTTGCAGGGCTATAATGCCTACCACACATTCAGACCAGTTACCAGGAGGGGGGTATCAATATTCATCCAGGAGAGCCTCACATCACAGCTGGTTAAGTAGCATGATGTACTATAGCTTCTTCTTTTCCAAATAACCATCAGAAAGGTGGATGAGAAGAATCCAGATTAGGAGATTAGGATAAGAAATCAAACTCATTTCAAGATGAGGTGCCTTTATAGGTAGACAAGAACCCCCTTATGGAG
>NC_056733.1:820554559-820644559 GCF_019279795.1 Protopterus annectens
GTGAGTCTGTTTGTTCAAAGCAATGCTTCATCTCTAAAGTGAGTGTTATTAGTTAGCATGGTTAACTACCCCCCAGAACACACACACACACACACACACACACACACACACACACACACACAGTCAGTCTTTTAATGTTCCTAGTGTTTTTGTATTTCGTTATAAACAGCATTACAAGAAGTAGTACTTCTATGGTGCAGTTGCTAACCACGTTAGTGCAGAACTGTTCAGAATGCTGTACACTTCATTTACTGCATTTAGCCACTTTACTGGAGTGCGGGTCACTAACTGGTTACATAAAATGGTGTAGTAGCTAATCTTTGACTAAAAACAGACAGTGTCATTGTTAGCTCAACAAGATTATGTGCCAAATAACATGTATTCATGTTCAGAAAAAGCCATTTTGCATAATCTGATTCCAACTCTTGAAAAAGCAAGTTAAGACAGAATACTCTGTTGAAAAGATAACCTTTTCTTATTTGGATTATAATGGGAGAATAGAAAGGAAGAAATCTACTTTATAAAATAGCACTAAGTATGTGCAATCCAAAATCGTTTACTGTCTAACTTTGCACCCCATAGTCAGTTACTGTGCCAGCTTTACACCCCTGAGTCATTTACTGTGCTTCCTTTGCACCCCAAAGTCATTTAGTGTGCCTAGTTCGAATAAGCACAAGAGACCAGATGACAGCAAGCAAAATATATTGGAGAGCATAGTTAGAAAGAATGATAGTGAGATGTGAGATTAACTAATATGTCTGGAACTGTATTATGTTCAAATAGTTGGATTTTAAATTTGTGTCCTCATGGCTGCCACAGTCACACTGTGTATCTCAGTAAAATATTTTATTAGCTGTCATGCAGTTCTTAGGCAAGCTGAATTGTGTATTTTATTTCATTCTGGGTAGGTTTCTATCCGCCATCTTCACAGAATACGACACTATTGATTTTGTAAGTGCAGACAAATGCATTTCTTGGTTTCAGTGGAGCTACTTGGGTGGTAGACCTCTCAAAAATGTGACATTGTGTCATGTAGCTGGCATGTACTGCAATTTCTTCCCTAGAGCACCTGTCAGCACTGAGGGAAACACATAAATACATATTGTTCTCACCACTGCATGGAAATCAGCCTATAGAGGAGAAAAAATCATGACCCTTGTGGGATGATATTTTCAGTTTGCTGCTGCTGTTATGTATGTTGCTTATACAAGACTTTGGTGTGTATTAAAGAGAACATTATAAGAATTATTTTTATTCATGACTTGCAGCTTAACTTTTCCAGTAATACAGTGCCTGTGAGAAAGGATATAGCTGAAAAGAATGAGGAATGCTGCTTAGGTGTTAAAATAAGAGGAGTCAGCAACTCGTTTTCATAAGAGGGGGGTTAAATTAATTTGCTGAGTGATTCCAGACTGAGACATTGTACATACAGCTCTTGACTTATACTCAGTGCTGTAGACATTATCTCCAGAGCACAGAACTGATGCTAATAGGATGAAGACTTTGATTTTCACTTGTCTAAATGATTAACAGAGTAGATTTAAGAAAATTAAATAGGTCTGTTAGCTGGAGCCCCCTCCCCCTTTTAAGATGTTTCCTTAAAGACAAGTCTTTGAGGAGTTGCTGTTATTAAAAGAGTGATAGCAGTGAGGTTTGTCTCAACTGAAAGCACATTCAGATTGTCAGTAGCCATGTAAATCCAAGTATTTAGGGTTGTTTTCTGACTCGTGTATGAACTGCATACATAACGGCAACAGCAAACTGAAAATATTGACCTGCAAGGGTCATGAGTTTACCACCACTATAGGCCGATTATTATGCAGGGGAGTGTAACAAGATTTATTTTGTCTTCCTGAAATACAGCTCTATGTGTAAATGAGGGCTTGGGACATGATATCTGAAAGCTTGTGTGTCTTAATAGGCAGCAAGTTCTGGTATGATTTGGTAGATGACAAAAAAGTTTAGAGACCTTCATTTTCTGGTCTTTTCTTCCAGACTCTGTCTTGCATTGAAAGTATACTTAGGCACACGCTGTGAACGTGTAAAGCACCAGTTCCTGTAATGCTCCATCCTGCCTACTGATGCTTCAGCTGTAATATCATTAGACTTGACTTAGGTGGCAGCATTGCGCAACAAGGCCAAACCTTTCTCAAAGGAAATGGCAAAGGAGGACTCATTGGATGTTCTTTTCCCATTGTTTCCTGCTTAGCTTTAATGACCCAAATTTATTCCCTAACATTTCTTATTGCCACAATAACTTAATGATGGGCTGACAGGCAAGAGGAAATTTCTATCATGTCTAAACTTTAAACTTTGACTCTTTCATTGTTATGTAAAATATGGTATCTTTTGTTGTACCCTGACATACATCACCAATAAGAAAACAATGTTGCTTGTACTTCAGTGATACAAAGCATCATTAAATGTATGCAGATTGCCTTGACTGACCTTCCAGTCTGTTTGCCTTTGAAAAGAGATGCTTAATATAAAGCAGCGTTGCCTCACTCACAAGTTTTAAACGCTGAGTGCATAAATCAGACAGATATGTTTAATTTTTTTTCTGTGAGTCTTTATAAGCTTGTAAGCATGTCATTGCAGGAAAATGAGACAGATGTCACTTGTGTTACAGGGCTGCTTTGCAGTGGACTTAAATTTTGAAAGCAGTCCTGCCATATATAGTAACAGCAGTGGTTAGCCGGGGGAAAAGCTTAAAAGGTCAAGTTCAGCAGAAAAAAAAGCATAATTACATTTCATGCAGTTATGCAAAACCTAACTGCAGTATAGTGTAAGTATCTTGTTTGATAACATGCCTCCATATTGGGCACCTGGTAAAACACTCTAATATGGAATGAGGGTAATTGTGTCTAGTGATATCATTTGGAAAATATGGTGGTGGTGGAGGGGGAGCAGTTTCATATCTCATTCTTGTTTACTTTTTACTTAGATAAATTATCCTGCTGTGCTTATAGATAACTGGATAGGCGAGAATATCTAATCAGTTTTCTCCTGTCTGCATTGCAGATCATCTAGCAGTTAGCACAAAGAATTAACGGTAGGAGCTGTTAACAAACTACTTACTGTGGTGCAGGTTTTGAGTCCTTCAACCTTCTGCCAATAAGCCTACTGCCATGATGTTGAGCGAGTCAATTAACCAGTCAGTGCTTTGGGAATTTGGACTAGAATCATTAATGGTCTACAGGGCTGCAAGCATAGTAACTTCCTATGAACCTCTTAAAGGAAAACTCCACCTTAGAACTCAAAAAATATTTTTTTCATTTTCTCTTTGTTTTCTGAGCTATTTTAATGCCTCAAAATCACCCAAGTGCTTCTTTTACAAGTCTAATGTGTTTCCCATAAAATGGCAGATGATGGGGCCCGCCTTGGTAATGTGATTTTGTTTTCTTGCTTTCATTCCTTCTTCCCAGAATGCATTTCAAGTCCTCTTTATATAAGTGAATCTAGACATAAGGAAGTGATGTTGTTTTCTCATGCCATTAAGATAGAATGACACAACATATTAAAGTACATGTGTACAAAAGTGCAGAAACACAGTGTGTGTGTGTGTGTGTGTGTGTGTGTGTGTGTGTGTGTGTGTGTGTAACTGAGAACTAGACTGTATGCCTGTGTGTGTACTTCATGTCCTTTAAAGAAAAATAAAACTGGAAATTTTGTGTAACTGTATATGTGTGTCTAAAAGTGTATAAAATGTATGTAGCATGTAGAATACTATATGTGGGATGCAGTACTATGTTTAAATGCACGTCTAACTGTGTGTGCGTGGGATCATTTAAACACATTTAAGTACTTCTGATTTCCCTTTCTTAATGTTTTTAATTCAAGAGCATATAGTAAACATACTTTAAAGTAAATTCAGCTGTATGTTATGGTTGCCATCAATGGTTACATTCCCTTTGTGGACTACAAAATGCTCATGCACTTACCATTGTAAGAACTGACTCAAAGTCGGTGGAAATCTCTTCCCATGGATCTATGTGTACCAGATATGCATCCCCCTCTAGAAGGATGTCACAAAAAAGCATAAAAGGCATTTTCATGAACACTATGAGTGTACCTAGTTGATAGGGTTGCCACTTGTCTCTCTTTCTGCAGTTGTGTCCTGTGTGGGGTGGGGTGGGGGGGTCAGAGGGGCTTGAAAGGGGTAAATATGTTGATACTTTACAAGAAAACATATTTTCTTATTTTACTCTACATGTCACAGAAGTCTTTGATACTACATTTAAGTTATCTTAACATATAAACTATTAACCAGCATTTAAAGCTTATCAGTTTAATACTGTATTGCTGCTTATGTAAATTTGTCAGAAAATGTGACAACAGCCTTTAAACCCTTGACTGATCTAATTGCTTTGTTTTGCTATGAAAGTGGAGTGTTAATTTCTCCTCCTATCTTCAATAAAAACAGTGGACAACAGTTCCACAGCTTTTTGTCTTTTTTTATATCAGCTACTGTGTTCCTGACATTAGCAGGATTAATTGCCCATCTAACACTGACAGCAGTACCTGACAAGGTAAACTACAAATTTAACTGTGTCTATGATATGTCATGCAGGTGGAGACAAATTCCTCTGCAAAGTATGTGCAAGGTTAAGCTTAAAAAAAGTAGGTGGGCTTTCCATTCCATTCATTTCAATGCAAGGAAATAAAAGTTTTAAGAATTACAAGCAGGCTTCTGGTACCTTCACAATACTGGAACCATATTGTAGGGAGAAAAGAAACCCAAGGATTGAAGTAAACTGTAGGATAGTCTGGAGTTTTCCTTTAAAGGATTTTTCCATTAGTACAATGATGTATTTTTTTATTGACTGTATTAACCTGGGTTCAGTATTTAAATCATTTAGTGCCTGTAATGTATAAGGTTTCTCAAAATACTTTACAAAGAAGTGAATTAAGTTTTTCTTATCTTATGGTGCTTTATGTCAGGATTAACACCAGGGTTGACTGAAATAATCTCTTATGTTATTTTATTAAACTAGTATAATCTATCTTGCCCACCTTGCAGCCAGTTAGGTTCATTCATTCCCCCACTTGGTGAAAATGAGAGCTGACAGTGAGATGATGCCATCTGGGCAGCTATCAGGATGTTTTCTATAAAACCTTAACTCCTTGTCTGTTGGCAAACATGCATACTTACTGACACAAGGGCTCTGCAAAGCCCCTCTTCCAGCAGAAGGATGCACAGGCTACCATTTATGCCCTCACCAGAAAGCTACATACTGTTTTAGGACTGCTAATGAAGCATCTTGGCAGAACCTGAGTTCCTTGCTTTATCCTCTGCATGCCTTTCTTCATCCTCCAGTGGGATTCAGCATTGTATCAGACTGGACCACCACACTGCCCTCTGCATAATGGGTGAGCCAATGAATCTACTTGGAAATGTCGACTTACCAGAACTAGAGAGAGACCACAACGTTGAAACTTCATAAAGCTAAAGTCCTGGAACGTCGCAAGTTAGCTCCGGGAAAATAACCACTGGACCACCAATCACTTTAATACAAAAGTAAACAATCTAAACCCACCAACGTGGGGGCTTCACACCCCCCCATGTGGGGGTCTGCTGCCCCCACACCTCCAATAACTAAATATACCAACTCCAGGATTGCACTACAGTGGAGAACAGGGCATATGTCACCATAGTGGCCCAGTGGTTATTTTCCCATAGTTAACTTCCAACTTTCCGGGACTTTGGCTTTATGAAGTTTCAACTTTGTAGTCTCACTGTTGTGAACATCAGTGTTCTGATAAGTTGATCTTTCAAAGGGGATCCGAGTCGACATTCTCTCCTGATCCCTATTTGCCTGGCTCCTCCAGTGCCCGAGAGACTACATAAACTTGAATCACCTGACTCATATTTAGGCCTTCATCTCTCTATGCCATGTAGCGAGAGCATTCGACATTTTTTATATTTCTTTGTAGCCTACTCACTACTCTGGAGCAGCTATGCCCTAACAACCCTTGTATTCTTCCAACTTCTTGGCATTCAGGGATGCCAAGTGAGGGAGGCAGGAGCTGAGAATTGTGACTTTCATCCAGTGAGAACTTAGGCAATTTTTGCTTTTTTCACTCATAAGCCCTCCTGTGTGCTCCTACACTTCTGCAGTTCCTTGCTAGAGCTTGTTGCACCCATTGGTAGAGTTGCTGCTTGCCTTCCGCTCATTATGCATGAAGCATACATCTGAGAGCCAATCCACAGAGAGTGGTCCTATAATTTAATTTGGCCAAGCCCATATTCCTGGTATGGGCAAGTTGGCTTCAACTGCTCTGTGTCTTTTCCTGGCTGGCCTCTTGTTTCCAAGTCACTAATAAACCCAGGTTATCTGGGACATAGTCAGAGATTCATCCTTTTTATGATGCAGAACAAGTTTTGCATGTAATATTTTTTTTCTGTTGTCAGAAGCCAGAACTAAAGAGGCATATACCCTAGCACAGAGTATTACAAGAAACAATGTCAGAACCTGGCTGCACTAGATTTCACTGTTGCTTAAGCCATTATGGAGAACTGTCGGTGTTAATATAAATTTCACCCAACATGTATCAAAAATGGGTGTATTATGTTTTATCACTGCTAATATGAAAGTAATCAGTGCCATCTTCCTCGTTTTTTATTAGCTTAATATGTTCAGTTAATTTCCCCAGTATAAGGACGTGATAACAGCTAGCAAATTAATGGTAAATATATGCTGTCATATTGGGAATTAGCTTAGACAGTGTGCAAATATTGATGACAGTACTAGTAAAGGGATAGGATATTTGATGCAAGTGCATTTTATGACTAATGTTCACTTTGAACTAGCCCAGTAACAGTTTTACAGTAAGCTTAAAATATAAGATCAAGTGTATAAAAAAGGACATGCAAGTAAAATGTATGTCCCTCTGATATGCCTCCCTTTTGTTTACTGTCTTCCCAGACTCATAATTCCAGTAAAAACAGACTAATTCTCTATATATTTTTAAGGCACAGATTTTGAAGAGTGCCACTTTGTTAACTGATGAACAGAGAGTTCTTAGTTTTTGTGTCTAAGTCATCTATATTAGGAGGAGCTGGTTGTTGCTGTGACTTCAAAAGTAGGCCATGTCCAGATAATGTAGTCACGTTAATGGCTTTATTAATGTCCTTAGTAAATACAGGGTGGAAGGGGAGGATGCTTATTAAACAAACATGTCTGCTGAACGTAATGTTCACACCTTGTAGTTATTCTGCTGTATGATGAATTGTCCCCCTATTTGTTCTACCTCATTGAAGATCATAGTATATTGTCATACCTGCAAACAGTCCACAACAGTTGGTACCAGCATAGATTCTGTTAATAAAGTTCATCCTTGCTGACTTCATAATAAGTGCAGGAATAGCTTCAAAGAACGAGACTTAGCTGATCAGGATATTGAAAGAATCATATAAGTCAGGAGTTAATCAACATTTGAAATGGTCTTTTTATGTAGAGACTATCAAATGAAAATTATATCATGGAGAGCAAATGATTTTATCCCAGCAAGCATTTCAGTTTCTTTATACTTTATCCATATAGAAAGTTCATGAGACCCTTTACCTTTAGATATATACTAGAACAAATAATTTACTTCATCTGGTAGAGATGGGAAGAGGCCTTGTCATCTAAATTTATTTGTGTCTTTGGTCTAGCCAACCCTCACTAGGTTATCTCCTTCCAATAATTCTGAAACTTTAATTCTTCACAATTTAGTAGTTACAAGACCAGCTTCATGATGTAAAGCAAGTTTACAATTTGGATTGTCAATAACTGGTTGCCCAGAAGCTGTTTGGGGGCAGAATACAAAAAGGCTTCTCAGATGGGCCCAGACCTTAATCAAAATGCCAGCTGGAAAATATTTCTAGTCTATTTGAAGTTGGTGAGTTTTCAGTATGTATGGCCTGTTCATTAATATGAAAAAAATGTTGCTTGCTTGATTTTAAACATCTTGGGAGTAAATGACTACTAAATAAAATATCTAATAAAGGAAAGAAGGGCAACATTATTAAAACTCCAATAAAGTACTTTAAAGTAGGGATCATGTACAACATCCTCTGAAATCAGGTGACTGAAAATTGTATCCTCTTAAATCAGATGACCAGAAATTATTATAAATAATCCTAGGACAACTGCCTTTCTGAATTAACTCTTTGGCTGAGTTAGTAATACAAGAAGAACAGCCCTTATTAAGACTGACAGGAAGTGTATAGAAAGAATAAAATAGACAAAGTAAAAACATTTCTAACATATTAGGGATAAAAGAAGACTGGGTCATCCATATACATCTGGTAGCACTATTTTTCTAAGATTATTAGATGTTTAGTTTTCCAGAAGGTTGACATATGGGTTTAAAAAGTACATAAATATTTGAAGCCAGTGAGAATCTGCTAGAAACCCAAATGGGAAATATCATTTGAAGTTAGATTAGAATGTAAATCAAGCATGCAGGAAATGTCTATATTCATTTTATAGATAAAGAAAACATTATGTTTGTCAACTAGTTTCCAAAACAGAGATGAGGGAGTCCTCTAGGAGATCCTAGCATTAATATTATGTTGTAAACATGAACCAACAATTTAATAGGAATCTCAGTCATTTTAACAGGAGCAATTTGGTTACTAATTTAGAATTAGATTAAAAGGAAAAGGAGGTGGAAGGCATCCTGGTTCTTTAACCAAATGGAAAGGAGGTGGAAAAATGCCTTTTTGGCTACAACTTTGGCTAAGGGATAGAGTACAGGAGATTAACCTAATGACAGGAACCCCCTAACTTTAAACATAATGAATGGATAAATGCAGGTAGCATAGCAAAAGGTCTTTCTGCATTGAGTAGAACTAAGGCCCAAAGACCAATAGACCTATTATGTATTTTGCCACAGCCAGGATATAGAGAAATTACAGACTTAATCACAAGGTTTGCAGACCTAATGATACCAGTATGTTCATTACTCACTTTTTTCAAACCTTTTCAAAATACATGGCTAAAAGTTTTGTAAGAATTTTAAGTTCAAATTTGATATGAAGGACAGGGATCCAGTGGATCCTTAAACAGAGAAAGCGATAAACCTTTCCCTAAATTATTACTGTGATAGAAGCCTATAGACGAGGTGGATGTCAGGAATGGTCATATAAAACTTGTTGGAAGAAAAGAGACAAATAAGAGATAAGACATTTACATTTATTAATTAGTTTGTTGGAGTACATTCATTTGATTGGAAATGCAATATACTGAATCATAAAATGCTGAAAACTCAAAATATTGATAACGAGAATTTGCCCTTTCCCAGTTGTTCTGCTATCCTGGTTTGGGATATATAATTAACAAGGGTGTTGGGGTGCAGAGGGGGATTGCCACCTGCATTATTCAGGCTTTCAATATTTTGAGTTTTCAACACTTGTGATTCAATATTTTGTATTTTTGATCAAGTGAAAGTATTCTTATTCAGCACATAGGCTGTATGTTCCATATGACTTTCCAAATTTCAGCTCTTAATTGTGAATTTGTTCTCATCTACTGAGATAGGGGAGTCGATTTATGTCAGTACAATGTTTACATAAAAACTTGGACCAGAGGATAGTGGTAAAATTGATAGAGGTATATAGTCCTTTGTAGCATTTAGTTAATTCATCCTCAACACTTGAATTGCTAATCTTAAGGTTTATTTTTAATGAAAGGGTTTTGAAGGTTTCTTTCTTCATAGTCCTTTAACTTGACCCAGTGTCTTGCTGGGAAGCTTAGCTAGCCACCTTTACAAAGTTTTGTACTTAATAAGGCTGAACTTCTGTGGTTTCATTTGGGGTTAAATTCCTTTGATTTCATTTGGTGAATTTTATATTACCATAAACATTCATTTACAGCCTATAAAAAGCAAAGGGAAATCTATGAATGAACTGTTATTGCATTTCTCTCATATGTTCTAGTATTATATTATCCTAATTTCTATGTTGTGTTTCTTATCTCTTACTGCTGATAGCTAATGATACTCTTGAAAGACAATAGACTTTAGGGTGGCCATTTAGTTTCTGAAAAATTATCACCAGTGTCACTAATGTAGATGAAGTTTGTAGTGTTACGTTTCGAATGTTCTTAGAAGTTTTCCTGATGCAAAATGATAGGAAAATACTTTGTAATTAATGAAACAGTTTCCAGCAAAACTGGAAGCTGATTATCTCGTCTAACTAGTTAAATCTTAGCAGCAGGTGTAAAAAGTATGCAAAATGAGAATGATTCTGAAAGAAAAAGATACATTTGAGACTAAACTATGCCTTAACTACTTTAGTTTATCATGAAATTATCTCCACAGGTCAGCCACATTAAAGGTCCCTACTCACTCATATAAAACATCTGCATCTGTGTTTTATTTGGCCAGGTTGGCTACAATCCAACCATAAAAAGGGCTGAGCATTAGCATTCCAATCACCTGCAAGTATTCTGGAGTCACATTATGCTTTGCAGAAGTGCAGCTCAAGTTTTATAATGAGTGACCAGTTCGATTGGGTCCAGAGCAGGAACCTTAAACCCTGTTGCAGCTCCCTCTAATGGTCCTTTTGACAATAGGGTATCCTTCTGCATTGTATCTGCTAACTATGTTGATTGTCCAGCTGTGATATCTTGAAGAAAGAGACTTGTACTTCAGTTTGCCTGACTTCAGCAAAATGTTTAGAATGGAACTCCTTCAACTTAAAAAAAAGAAAAGATTTCATTATCAGTAGTGATATGGATCTCTTGAGCAAGCCAGATATTAATTTTAAGTTATTTAAGGAAAGTCTGAGCATTAGATCATTAATATTAATAATCTTTCAGATAAACATTTATATAGACCTTTGTAAACAACTTCTGGAAAACGAAAATATGATGAACCACAAACTCCAGACCAGTCACGGTGCAATTCTGTAGAATATTTAATAAAACAAATCCAAGAAACTTGTTTTCTCTAGCTCCTCAGCTTGAATCGCCTTTATCAGAGTATACTAAGTCTCTTTCTGTCTCACACACCGACACAGATGGACAGATAGATGCATGTGCACACATCCCATAGGCACATACATATTTAAACACACTAACCTGCATACAGTCAAGCACACATATATACAACACAAACAAACACACACACAAAACGTTTTTTTAGGAAGAAACTTTCAAGTACTTAACTCAATCACCAGATGCCATGCTAGGAGACAAGAAGTGACCCACCAGAAATTTTTTTTTTTTTAGAAAGGAAATTGACCAGCCTATAAGGGCAGCTAGCCTATGAAATGATGGCTTTGCAGTTGGTGTTTTGTATGTATGTTTTCTATTGGCCATCATTAGCTTTTAATATTTTGAAACAGTAATGATGCCACTTCCGCTCAGTCTACTTTAGCTCAGGCATAGATAGAGAAACAGCTAGATGGAAACCACCACGATGTAAAAATAAAGTTGATTTATTTATATAACAAGCGCTTTCACGTGCATCCAAGGCACGCTTCCTCAGGTTTATACAACTTTATTACAATGAGTAGCTTTTATATGCTACCAAATCATTCATCACGCAATCTAATTCAATTAACCAATAAAAATATTTATCAATTAAGCTTGCTAAAAACTAATACAATGAGGTATAGCAATTTGAAAACAGAAGTAAATGAAATAAAAAATATATATATTCAGTTCCTTAGAACATGAAGCAATATTATCAAATTTTAATCTAGCATATAATAAATTATGATGCCTAGGACCTCTTAAAAATAAATCATAAAAATATATAAAGAAAGAGATAATACAAAACCTGTCTAAAATAAACTTATATATTATCAAAAATATTTATATATATATATATATATATATATATATATATATATATATATATATATATATATAAAATATAAGCTCAGGCATAGCAACGAAACTGGAAATGATCAGAAATCAGACATAAAACTTTTCAGTCTTTACAGATGTGGCTAGCACTAATTTCAAATAGCTGAATCTATTATTAGTCTCATTTAATCATGACAGGCTTCAGGAATTCCTTCTCTCTTTTTTGTACCATTTAGCCTATGAAAAAGAGGAACTCAGAACCATCTATGAATAAATCAGAACAGTGGAACAGACAAGCTTTGGGAAGCTAAAACTGGAGTGTTGTGCTGAATATGGAGCAGTTGAGAGGTGTGGTAGACCATGCTAATATATTGGCTACTTTGCAATCCATTTATGGATTGCTCATTTATGTATTATATAAGTGCACTAACTGTAAAGAACGTCACTTATGCAGACAATTACTGTGCTGCTAGGGTGGGTTTAGCATAATGTATAAGGTCTTCACCTTATAAGCACAAGGCACAGGGTTTGATTCTGACCTCAGGTTATTGGCTAGGTTTAAAGTGGCCTTTCTAGGTAGTTAGTCTAGTATTCACCTATGAATCTGTTGCACAGGCAGGCATTTTATATAACGCAGTGAACAGTTATAAGAGGTGATTCGTGAGTGTCAGTTGTTGGAAAACACTGCTAAATGTATGACAATGCTTGAAGTAACTCCCTAGACATCTGACACATCTGCAGTGTATGATCTAGGTATCTTGAGAGGCACTGTGTTACTGCATGGGTTTGCTCATGCTGCTGTATATAATGATTTTGATGGTGCTTATGTGGTAATTATGTAAAGTTTCTAGCCATTTTGAGATTGCCTCATTCATATCACAGTATGTATTTGCATAGTCCAATGTTACACTATGCAGTGTCATAGGATCATAGGAGGTTAATATGTGATTGGCCCTAAGGCCTCTACAAGCCTAGCCATATTATACCCTTGTTTTTTTGTTCCCTTGTTGACTAAGATATATAGTCTAGTTCTGTGGGTGAATCTAAGATCAGCACCAGCTGCCCCTATCTAAGGGGGACATAGTTGAAACCCCTGGTGTAAATCTGCAGTTTTCTATCCAAATGTCCAGGTTACACTTAAACAGGGTCATTGAGGAGTTCTGTTTTACATGAATTTTTCCAGAGGAATGGCAGCCTCTGGGAGATATATCTGTCTGTCCAGCACGTCCTGTTAATATCACAGGTAAGGTTAACCTAGAGCGAGGGGATTTTGTCCCATTTGATTTGCGGGTGTGCAGTAGCATCATCAAGGCAGGGTCTTAGACTGCTGTCTAGGCCAGGCATAAGTTGCCTCTAAGCAGTCTATACAATACTGAGTAAAGTGATAGGGCCTTCAGTCTGTCCATGTGGGTCATGTGTTGAAGGCCCTGAATTTTCTTGGTGAGAAACCTCTGAGGTCTCTCCAATTGCTGCAGATGTCTGGTGAGGTACACACAGTAAGGAGCATTGTACTGTATTATTGGTCTGATGAGAGCTGAGTACAGGGGGCTTATAACTTCTTTAGCTTTGGATGCTATACCCTTACTTATGAAGTGTGCATTGTAGAAGGCCTGTCTTACTACTGTAGACAACTGATGATCAAAGTTAAGGCTGCTATCAACTTTCATTACTAAATTCCTCACCACTGGGTTTGAACTTAGGGGGATAATGGTGTAATTAACAGGGGTTTCTCCTTAGCCTGAATGGGATGATAATGCATTTTTTGGGTTTAGTTTAAATCCATGGCTTTGACACCAATCATTTGTCTGTGTAAGCCCATTTTGTAGTATGTTGATTGCACCCAGTTTGCAGTCATCAGCAAACTTAGTAAGCCATAGGCCATATATTTTCACCTGGACTTCTGAAAAATGTATACCAAACAATAGAGGGCCTAGCACAGATCTTTGTGGAACATCACTGGTAAAAGGTCTGCTAGTAGAGGTGGCATCCCCAATTTTGACTGTATGTGTTCTGTTTGTGAGCCAGTTGGTAACCCTTTTAGTGATGTAAGAGTTAATCCCCAGCTGTGTGAGTTTCTCAATGATGCCTGAGTGGGGGATTGTGTCAGAGGCCTTGGCTAGGTCGAGATAGGCAGTGTGAACTGTTTTGCCTTCATCCAGGACCTTGGTGACATTCTTGAAGAAGTCCACCAGGTTTAGCAGGCAAGGTTTGCCCTTAACGAAACCAGACTGGGTTGGGTCAAGAGTTTGAAGGTCACCTATATCCTTGTTTATAAGGTCCTTGATGATTCTCTCCATGGCCTTGAAGATAAGGCTGGTTAGGGTTATGGGTCTGTATTCCTGGGGTCAGTTGAGGGACTCTCTTTGTGTAAGTGGATTTATGTTGCTGTTGTCCACTCAGCTGGGACAAATCCAGTGCTTAGACTGAGATTGAAGAGTGTGCTCAGTAGTTCTGCTAAGTCCTGTTTTAAACCATTTAATAAGCAACCTGTTATGTTGTCCAGTCCCACAGAGGCTGAGGTGTTGTCCTTGAAGAGCGAGGCTATGACCTGCTCTCTGGAGACACTAGGCCAAGCAGAGAAAGCTGTTGTAAGATGGGTAAATCCAGGAGTAGCATTAGGTCAACTGGTAGCCTAGGCAAAAGGGCTCTATGGTGCCCCCCACCACACCACCTGGTGCCCCCATCCTGGTCTACCTACACCAAATAAACACTGAAAAAGCACCCCTGCTAGTGTGGTGCCCTAGGTGGCTGCCTAGTTGGCCTATGCCTAAGGCCGGCTATGGGTACATCATTTTACTGTCTAGTTCCATAAGTTTCATACACAACTAATGATCATGCCAAACCTGCCCCCACTTTGTGCCCTGGTGCAAGATGTTCATGTTGTGCTGCACTATTGAACAATTGAAACAGAGAACACTTTTGCAGAACTGTGTACAAAATATTTATAATTACCAGAATGGACACTAGGGACTATTTGATCTACCTTATAGTCAAAAAGAACCTCTTGAGTATTGTGAATTTTTTTGCATTCTTTTTGTGTCATTTGTTTTTCCTGTGAGCCATCAGCTTTCCCTCCAGTCACCCCACTGATCCATTCATTCACTCTGCACCAACCCTTGATTGAGAACTGAGTGAACCAGGAGTGGAACCATCATCTTTCCTGTGGAGTGGAATATACTTCTTAAGCCTTGTCGTCCGGCTGTGTATGCTCATTGGCATTTAGGAGATTAACATGCAATGGGCTTTGTGGTGCATGTCTAAATCTCTGCATGTGATGTGATGTGATCAAATGCCCCTGACCTCTTGTAAACAAACACATCTGTGTGATCCCCCATCCACAATGAAGATTATGTTCCAGACAGTGTTTCAGAGCACACAGCCCCTGCCCTCTCCCCCAAAGATAGGTAAGCAGGCTAAGCCACTTCATTTATCTCCTCCCTATGACAGTTCCAACAGGTGCTCAAGGTGCTACTCAAACTGAGATCACCTGGGTCATAATCAGTGCTTTTTCCTTGTCCAACAGGGGAGCATGGAATGATGCTTGAACTTATAATAAAAAAATGAATGTGCACCTGTCAAGTTACATCTGCAAATGCATTTGAGTCTTCCAGTATGAATATATACAAAGCAGTAGTCTCAGTAACCAATTGAAATGTTGAGACCCACTAGACCAAGACTGAAAAAATGGAGACAAAATGGATGAAAAAATGAACTTAAATATATTAAGTCTGAGGAAGCCATTTCTTGGAATATTTCCTTTCCTCTGAGGTATGCTGATGCTAGAGTTGGTATATAAAGTTCAGGAGTTATGGGGGGTGGGGGGTGGGGGTGGGCTTGCCTCCTGAAAAAAAGAAGTTGAAAAAGAGCGATGTTTGAGATTCACTATTCTGCTGAACTTTCGGTCTTTTATTCCAGCATGTTTGCACTCAGCAGATTGCAGTCTCAAGAGTAGTTAATGGCATGAATGTTCGATTTACTTTGGAACTTGAAGAATATCATAATAATGTAGCATATTTGTAGTGCTAATTGTATCAACACTCACAAAATAATTCCACACATAGCAACATCTTATTATTCTTTGCATAACATTCACATACTTTAAGATTTTATTATAAATGTTTAATATTTCACTCGCGTGTGTTGCATAAAACCTTGAAATGAAAAAGATATTTATCCTTACATTTGTATTTACCTAGGATATATGCTGTCATCGGGGACTATATCACCAAGTCAGATTCTGAAAAGAGTGAATGCCCTTACATCAACACAAAATAAGCGAACATACGGAAAGTCAAACAGCCGGAACAACGATTCTTTTTCCACACTTTATGTTGTGTTTAGATTTTATTTATTTATTAATTTTTTGGAGCAGCGATTTTGTTCTGTATGTTCGAGTTTCTGTGGTTTTAGGTATTTGGTTTCGGTTTAAGAGCATTCGCTCTTTTTAGACTTCGATCTTGCACTATAGACCCTATCATCGGTGTCACTTGCTTCTCCCTCTTAAAATAATGACATTCCAATATGATGAGCTGAATTACAGTGTAATAAACCAGTAATTCAATGTGTTTTCCAATATGATGGTGATTTCATTATATTTTTAGTGTGCATGCATACAGAAAGAATAAAAGTCAATTCTAAATTTAGACCAATGAAAGCCATAGACTGGTAGTGTTACAAATAACAAATATCAAAAGAAATGCAAGTTTGAATGAGTGAGTATTGTAGCTGAAGCTATCAAATTTCATAAAATTCATTGTCTCTGTCAGTACTCAGTCTAGTTCTAGAATTTCAGACAGATTTCACAGAAAAATTTGTAAAGCAATGGCTTCCAGCAACCACATTTGGACATAACCAGCAGGGACTGAGAAACCTGTATCCTGCAATAAATCTAATCAACATTACTTGGTGGCAAATACTTTAAATATTCCCCTAAAACTAATAGCCAGTGAATGATGAAATTTTAAAGGCAATAACTACTGACAGATCCCTTGTCATGGGAACAATGCTGCATTTTGATTAGATCACATGTGGCCTTGGGACAAGTTAATGATGTCATTTTTACAAAAAAAAAAAAAAAAAAAAGATGGGTAAAATGGGCATTCCTTTGTACATTAACCCTGAATTTCAGAGAATTTCTGTCTGCCCACACTAGTTGGCCAACGTGAGTTGATCAATTAGTATGATATAGAGAAATTATGATTTAGAAACATAGTATAACAGCACACACACACACACACACACACACACACACACACACACACACACACACACACACACACACACACACAGACACACAGAGTCATCACAAGCCCCTCCCCATACTTTCTCACAAATATGGAAACACTGAACCATACACCCCCACACACACACACAAATGCTCCAACACACATTCAGACTTGCAATCCTAAATCTAGAATAATGCAACCATCCAAACACATGCGCGCGCGCGCACACACACACACACACACACACACACACACACACACACACACACACACAGTCTTGGCATCCACTCCTTGCCTAAATGTACACTGACCTTTCAGGCACATAGACACACACACACACACACACACACACACACACACACACACACACACACACACACACACACACACACACAGACACATATACACACACACACACACACACACACACACACACACACACACACACACACACACACAGACACATATACACACACACACACACACACACACACACACACACACACACACACACACACACACACATGCAGCCTCATTCTTTTCCCTACAGACATTTCCAAACACATGCACACTGACATATCTCTCACAGCTTCACTGGACTTATTCGCATATTGAGTGAATGGGTGACTGCTGTCTTTTAATTGCATTCACCTTTTCATCATGAATTAAAATTTTACTTAGCCAAATTGCCCAGCTGTGCAAACTGGGAGCTGCTGACATTTATGTGGAGAGCACAATGCTAATTAACATTTGCCACTCCCCCAGAGTGCCACATTAGCATGTGATTTTGCACATGAGAATAAAGCTCCTGAGAGGTGAAAATCACAGCGGAAGAGTGGTCTGTGAATTGAAAAGGTTTAATATGATCCCAAATCCTCCTGAAGTAATGCTTCAAAATCATACTAAGCCTTTCCAATTCCGAGAGTACGTGTATTTTGCAGCTGAAAAGATATAACACTACAAGGCCCCTGAGTATGTATTTACTGATTTTTAAGGCATTAGCCATATAATTAAGGAACTTGATTATTTTAATTGGTACGCTGCTCTTCATATCTTATTTTTTTATTTGCTAATTTGCAGTGGAATATAGCATATAAATGTAAGTGCTTCAACTTGCATTAAAAAACAACTTTTTTTCTGTTTTAAGCAGGGTGGATTATATCCTGTTTTAAGTTAATGTGATGGTGAATTGAACCCCTACTCTAACAAAAAAGAGGCCATACTGTACATGTCAACAGATTTGTAAAACTTTGCTAGAGAAGCAGTTACAATTACACTATATGTTTTCTTATCTGCTGCAGCACCTTTTAGGCTTACCTTGGTTATAGTACAAATCCTGGGTCTGTGTCTATCAGTAAGTATATATGTTTTAAATAAGAAGACAACAGCTCAGTAACACTCATAACATTTTTCAAACAATAAATTATTTTAAACAATATATCTGTACAAGCATTTTATCAGCTAAAAACAGTGTCATATACATCTTTGCATATCACACTATGTTACATATATAAAACAGGAACTTGTTTGTGTTGTATTTCATTGTAAAATATCATGAATACCTTAAAATGAATTCACAAATCCAGTGAAGCTCCCAGATGTTTTTCCAAATAAAGCCAGTCAATAAATATTTAGCTCTGGTACTTTAGTGGCAAGACTATTTTTTTTTTGTTCAGTATTTAAAATTTAATCTGTGAGTCTTAAAAGACCTATTGAAATTAGAGTGCCTTTATGATTTTATTTACTCTCAAACATGCAGTATATTAATGGTTTGTTATAGAGCAGTAAATTAAAGATGTTTATATTATTCCATAAAACTATATTTGTCAATAGACAAGAAACCACAATGTGAATTGTATGAGTGTTGTGCCCTTTGTATATTTAGTAGTTGAATTCATTTTATATTATAAAAATTGGCAAATAAGCCACATCCAATATTTAAACTATACCAAAGTATGTCTTATACTAGTCTAGATTTAATAATAGAAAACTCTTATATGTAGATTTGTGTATTTTTATGTTCCCATTAAAGAGTGATAATGTTTGGTTATATATTCCGTCATGTTGCCATATCATAACATAGTTTCATTGTGCTCTGCATTAATCAAGTATAATTCTTTTAAATAAGTCACAGATAATTAACTATAAATATAATTTAAATAAACTAGTCAGATCTCCACACATCTTTTACAAATATTGTTCTTCATAGTAAATGACACTTGTCTAGGGATTTGATATAACAGTAAATCCTAAATGTTACTTATATAAATAAGTTCAGTAAATGTCTTGAGTCTGCTGGGCTTATAAATATAATTTTTCAATATTATTTATAGATGTGTTCTGAAATTTCTTTAGTAAAATAGTTTGACCATTTACTTTTATGTTAGAATTCTCCCATATGGTTTACTCTCCTATGTGGTTGAGAAATGAAGTATTATCATTTTAAGTTTGGTAGCTTTGATAATCAAACAGCTGTCAAAAGCAATTATGTTTTGCAATGCATATCTTTTGTTAACAAAAACAAGTGAAGTGATATTAACAAACATTTAAATATTATTTGCCTATATTAGCAAGTTGGATAAATATTTCATCCCTCCCCAATGATTTGAGAAATTCCAATTGCTAAATGATAAAGGAGGATATATAGGGCCTTAATGTATCAACGGAGATTGAGGATACCAAAATGTAAGCACTTTTGATGTAAGACAATTAAAATACATTTTAGTGGTAGCTTAAGATGCAATGCATGTTAATTTTAGATCTTTTATTTTTGCAGAGCAAATATTTCACAAAAATATTAATTAGAGAATCTACCACCTACAAAGCATGGGAAAACATTTTTAAAATGCAGAGAGGCATAGTGGTGCAGCAGTTAACGTTTTCTCCTCACAGCAAGAGGTTCTGTGGTTCAATTCTCGGCTGGGGTGCCTTCTGTCCAGAGTCTGCATGTCCTCCCTGCATTTGTGTGCATTTCCTCCGGGTACTTCGGTTTCCTCCCGCATTCCAAAGACATGTGCCTGGAGCATTTTTCCCTGGGCCTCTGCTGAAAATAGGCTCTGTCCTAGTTGGTCTTTCCCGGTCAACAAATCTTAATTAAATAAATATACATGATTTTGCAACACATATTTATATAGTTCAGTGTCGTAAAATGTAATGTGTGAAAATTGCTTAGTACAGTGTATCTATAAAATTATCTAACTATACTATATTGTCCTGCAGATCACATGTAGCACAAATATTTAAATGAAGGATTATATTAAGGAATTCTATAAAATAATCACAAAACCTAGTAATTTTTAAGATATTCAGGTAAGTGAAGAATAATATGTTTTTGATGGGTTAATGTGTATCACATAGTTGCAGGAAAACAGAACAAAACAAAAAAACAGTATCTAGCTTATTGGTTCTATTTTCCTAATTACTAGATCTATAGTAATTAAACAATCATATAAAGATATTGTACTGGTAAATGCTTGTGTGAATAGAGAATTACTGAGAATTGAATCCTACAATATGAATAGTGAAGTATGCTTTATTATACAGAAGGCTAATATATTAAGTAAATTTAAGCAGAATGGCTGCTGAGGTTTTGTACAGCTATATATTCTGTATGGCTGAAGGTTTTTTTTCTACATTGCAAGACAAAAATCTTGGAAGAAACATTGTTAAAATCAGATGACCAGTATATAAAATATTCACTTTAGGTTATCTGAAGACATTCCTGGGAATTCATTAAAGACCCTAATGTGAGCTGTGCAGTCTTTGTTAGAAGGACTCTTACAGTGCAGCACACCCATTTGCAATTCAGGAACATGCTAACCATGATGATGTAAGAAGCCATGATGATGTAAGAACCAGCAACAAGTCAGGATAAGTGATTTAACAGCAATGCCTTCATGGAAAACCAGTAACCCAAAATGAGGAGTCGAGATATGTCCAAAGAATTCCACAATGTCTTCTTCTTGACTTGTCAATGTTTAATAAAACTTAACTAAATGTTTGCAGTGAAGTGGTGTCAGAAGTTGAGCAAACAAAACCACCAAGCATGCAATCATCACCAAGGTGAGTTAGTCATAGATATAGGTTACTGGATTGCAGGTCATTGAAGTAGGTATGAATTGGAGATGTCCTTGCACAGAAACCTGAGGGCCACCACTGGTCACATTTTTACTTTCTGAGTTTGTTAAAGCTTCTTCCACTGTGTGTGTGTTCTGAAAGCCATTTTGCTATCCATAGATTCATAGGTTCTTAGAGGTTACTTGGCTGTTGGCCCTAGGGCCTTTATAAGCCTTGCCATGTTATAGCCTTCTTCCCTTATTGACCGAGTTGTATGGTCTACATTTGCAGCATGAGTCTATGATCAGCACCGACTGCCCTTATCCAAGAGGGATATAGGTGACACCCCTGTGGGTACATTTATGTTCTCCATTCCAGTTGTTTATATGAATTGCAAGTTTGTTCCAGAGGAGTGGCAATCTCTGGAAGACGTATCTGTCTCTCCAGCATGTCCTGTTAATGTCGCAGGCTAGGTTAAGATTTCTAGAGTGAGTGAATCTTGTCCTATTTGACTCACAGATGTACAGCATTTCCATTAGGGCAGGGTCCTTGACTGCTCTGTAGGCCAGGCACAAATCACTTCTCAGCAGCCTGTAAGATATAGAGTATAATGACAGGGCCTTTAGTCTGTCCATGTAGGTCGTGTTGAAGGCCTTGAATTTTCTTTGTGAGAAGCCTACGAGGTCTCTGCAGCTGCTGCAGATGACTGGTGAAGTACATACAGAAGGGAGCATTGTACTCTATTACTGGTCTGATGAGGAATGAGTACAGTGGAGGTATAACATCCTCAGCTCTGGATGCGATGCCCTTACTTATGACATGTGCAACAAAGAAGGCCTTTCTTACCAATGTGGATACATGGTGATTAAAGTTAATGTTACTATCAACCTGTGTTCCCAAATCTCTCAGCACAAGGTTTGAGCTAAGCGGGGTACTGTTAATATTGTAATCTGCAGGGACTTCCCCTTTGCCAAAAGGGATGATAACACATTTTTTGCATTTAGTTTAAGTCCATGGTTTTGGCACTGATCGTTTGTCTGTGTAAGCCCTTTTTGTAGCATGTCAGCATCATTGGGGGACTCAATGATTGCACCCAGTTTGCAGTCTTTGGTGAACTTGGTAAGTCACAGGCCATCAATTTTTGCCTGGACTTCTGAGAAATAGATTCCAAACAGTTGGGGGCCCAGCACAGATCCTTGTGGTATACTACTGGCAACTGGTCTGCTGGTAGAGGTGGAATCCTCAACTTTGACTGTGTGTGTTATGTTGGTGAGTCATCTGGCTACCCATCTAGTGACATATGGGTTAATTTCCAGCTGGGTGAGTTTCTCAATGATGCCTGAGTGTAGATTTGTCAAAAGCCTTGTCTAAGTCAAGATAGGCTGTATGTACTGTTTTGCCTTTATCAACAGCTTTGGCAACATTCTCAAACAAGTCCACCAGGTTCAGTAAGCATTATCTGCTGTTAACAAAGTCAAATTGGGTCAGGTCAAGAGTTTGAAGATCACCGATGTCTTTTTTGATAAGGTCCATGATGATTTTCTCCACGGCCTTTAAAAATAAGGCTGGTTAGGCTTATGTGTCTATAGTTCCCAGGGTCAGTTAATGGACCCCCTTTGTGCAAGGGATTTGCTGTTGCTGTTTTCCACTCTGCTGGGACAAAGCCAGTACTTAGACTGTGGTTGAAGGGAGTGCCAAGTGGTTCTGCTAGGTCCCATTTTAGACCATTTTATAGGCAGCCTGGGATGTTATCTGTTCCCATAGAGGCTGTGTTTTTGACCATGGAGAGTGTGGTTATGACCTACTCTTTGGAGATACTCGATAAAGGACTAGTGACAGTTATGCTTTGGGGTATGTCTGGTGGGGTAAGGGGGGTGAAGTTTGTGCCAAATCTGTCTGCTAGCAGGTTGACAATGTCCTCAGGGTCAGTATGAGTGGTACCATCCAGCACTAGGTCAGCAGAAAGCTGGGCCTTCCCTTTTAGATTTCTGATGCAGTTAAAGAATGCCTTGTGATTATCCTTAGCAAGGGATGCTAGTTTAGCTTCGTAATCCCTTATAATATAAGGCATTATGCATAGGCCTTGAGTGTGTTGACAATACCAGATTATTGTATGCTGTGCAAATTGAAAGATCATCATCTGCAACTCCTGTTACCCTTTCAAAGAAGTTTGCTGGTTTGAGTAAACAAGAAATACCCATGGTAAAGCTGATTTGGTAAGGGTCCCTGGTAATTAGTTTTTCAATATTTAAATTTATTAAGCCTGATATTGTGCATTACATATCTTTGCAAATTAGACATATTAGGATAGTAGGCCTGTAGTTACCAGGGTTGTAAGTAGAACAACTTCAATGTAAGGGCATTAAAGTGACCATAGTCTATACTTCAAGACTATACCCAGTGGAAATGCTTAGGCTGAAAATGCTTAAGAGAAGATCCAACAGAACATATTTAACATGGGTAATAATGCATCCAGGAATATTACTGAGGCTTATGAACATGGAATTTCTGGCTTTGGAGTAGGTGGTTATGACTCTTGATCCATGGCAGTCCTTGGAAAGAGATGAGACTCTGGGATTTGTGGAACTTCTGCAATTGTAGGTGTGAAATTAGCACTAAATGTATCTGCTAGCAATGCATAGTGCAATGTCCTTTGGGTAAGAGTAGCTATTATCATTGTGGATTATTTTACAACATTGCTAGGTGTTGATTATTACTTTCCTGATATAACTGAAAAATGCTTTGTAAATACTCTTGGTGTCTACTACTTTTTCCGTTTGTGTTTGGCCTCGACCTTCCTAATGTTACTTTTTAGCTGTTTATTGATTTTAGCATCTGAAGCCAATAATAATCATAAATGTTTCTATAATTACCTTAGTCAGTTAAGAAATAATACTCAACAATGCTCAAATTAACTCATAACAGTACTACCGACCATGACTGCCAATATATATATTGTTAATATACTTGCCGGTAAATGTAGTGCCAACTTCGCACTACAAACATTCATCAAACTTCCAGAGATTACTGTGTCCCTTTCTCCCCAAACATTATTTTTTGTATGCCCCCACAGGATCTGTCCAATGGATGCTCTACCTTCATCACTACAGTACATTCATTCAGTGGAGAAGGGAGACGGAAATCTCTGGACTAGTCAAGAAGTCCATGTACTATTTATTACTTCTCAGGAATCCCAATTGGCCTGTCCATCCTGCAGTGAAAGTCAGATGGTAAGGAACAGGCCAGTTTACTATCCCTGCAAGGTGGTCCACCCTCTGTACCAACACAGGAACCCTACCTTTGGAAGTTCTTATGAGCTGTGCTATTGCTGTGTAACAAGAGGAAGCATGTCTCTGCATGCTGATTTCATTGTGGCTTACGGTACAAAAACACATAGCGGAATGTACTTCGTAGGCCTAAACTCCATGGTGTGTAGAAACTACTGCTTCTGCTAGCTCTCATTCATGTAGTGAGCCAGAGCAGTCTCCATCGCTCCAGGATGGCTGAGACAGAAACATCCTCTTACATACATACTACTGCTTCTGCTAGCTCTCATTCATGTAGTGAGCCAGAGCAGTCTCCATCGCTCCAGGATGGCTGAGACAGAAACATCCTCTTACATACATCATCCACTGCCAACTTCTAGAAGCTCTCGAGGCAGCATTTGAAGTCAGGTCACATTCTCCATAGTCATGTCTTTATCCATCTATTCTGAGGAGCAGGCTTCCTCTCCCAAGATTATTATGGAATATGTCATAACCGCATTTCCTCAAGCTAAAAGTACCACCTCTATGGGCCCCCAAAAAGTACCCATTTGCTTAATTAACAGCACCAAACACACTCTGTCTGAACCCCTCCTAAAACTGTTTAACTTTGTATCAAAGTGCTATCTAAACTGATCTTTTTATTTCCATTTTTTTTGTTTGTAAAATTTGCTTTGTGTCCATATGTGGGCTGAGTCTGAAATATGTTCCAAGTGAATTAACACTCTGCCTCATTTAACAAATCTAAATACTAAATAAATAAATACATAAACTGAACATAGCAATAGGGGATGATTTTGAAATATTTAAAATGGCTGTCATGATGTCATTCCATAAAAGGGGTGTCCATAAATTCAGATGTGTAGCAGTTTGTTCAGTAAAATAGTAACTTGGAATTTAGAAGACAAAAATACTTTCTTGCTTCAGATCCTGAGAACTATAAACCTATTAGAGCCGAACATACCCAATTTCCAAAGTCACAGAATGCATTATATCAGATTTCATAAGCTCTAATATAAGAAATGTTATTGCTTTAGACATACAGCAATATGGTTTTGTCAAAAGGGGATCATGTCTACATAATTTAGTGATTTTTCTTCAAGAAAATCATAAAGCTGTACATAGTGGCAATGCTGGTCATGCAGTGTGCCTGCATCTGCCTGAGGCCTTTGACTCTTTTCTCCATATTGGAATAGCAAATAAGCAGCTACTTCTCAGATCTCCAGACCACTAACCCACACGTATAGCTAACTAAATCTGCAGATGATTGCAAGTTGGACATTGTCATTTACTCTGCATCCAATACTGTGTTATTGCAGCAAGGAGTAAACCACACAAGACAAAGGTGCTTTAGAAATGGGCTTAACTTAAGTGCAAAGAAGTGTAGCAATGTCACATTTGGTAAACAGATCTTGACAACAATTTATAGCATAGACAACACTCCACTCCAGATTAATACAGTCTTCAGAGACCTAAGCACCTTTGTAGACCCATCCCTATAATTAAATGCATGTCACCCAGGTCAAAAGAAATTATACTTCCTCTGTATTCTTCCCTGATCAGGCCAGTTATAGAATAAAATGATATTTTTGGTATGCATTTTTTTTAAACATATCATATATCTATAAAGATCTCAGGTTTCTAACTAAGGAGGCCACCAGACTAAATCATCATGACAAGCTTGAAGCTTTGTTCCTATGCTCTTCTTGTTACAGACTCCTGTGTGGTGATTTACATTTAGCATTCTGTGCAGTTAAGGACCGAACTCTCCATGGTCTGCTATAACTCCACAAAACAAATGGCTTCACAAACACTCAGGCTAGACTTCAACTACATCAATAAACAAGGCATTTAAGAGGAACTGACCTATTCAGTATTTTCCCCATCTCCAAAAAAAATTCCATTACATATGAACCAGAGTGGTACTGTTGCTTCCATGAAGACACACCCTAACAATAGGATGTCTGTCTGTAAATTCATTACAGGCTTGAATTGCTTTACTCTTTGGGAGGCAGGAGGTGCCCTTTGAGAGTGGGCATTAGTTATTGCTCATGGACTGACTGTAATTTGTAAACCGTATAAATCATATTTAGGTGGGCGGATTGCAATTCGTTGAAAGCATATAGTAATTTATTCATAGTTTCATAGATTCATAGGTTGTTACTAGACTAATGACACGAGTGGGGGGGGGCTTTCTAAACCTAGCCACGTTTTCCCAAAAGAATAATGATGTCCTGTATCCAAATCTATACATCTTAGCTGTGGCTGCATGGGCGGGCAGAGGTATTGCAGTGGAATTTCAAACTGACATTGAAGAGTTTTAAAAAGTTTGCTTTTCTTGAAGTCCTTAAACTCGTTTTTTTAACAGTTTCTTTAGTAAAATAGTAGCTTAGAAGTTAGGAAAAAAATGCTTTCTTTTTTCAATTTCCTTCTTTACAGTTTCATAAGTAATTGCTTTTTTAACGGTTGTCTGATGATTGTTTCAGCCTCATTTGCTAAAGTTGTGGCTGGCTGTTTTAGCATATGAAGCTACAGAAGTGTGTGATTTTTTTTAAAAATGAAGTTCTACTTCAGGTACAATTATTTCCAGCAGATTTAAAGTATAACCATCTCCAGTCCATTGCTATTTTGTATTGTTGGACTCAGACATTTTAAGTTCTTGTTCTTCTTTATTATACTGTGTATTTTGTAAGTGTGTTTTTCTTTTTGTATGACTTTATATTAGTGAAAAATGTCTACAAGCATTCGTAAATTACTGAGGATGACATTGTACAGAAATAATCTGCAATACTGAGTATCTGAGTATGGCTACATGGAATTTTGGGAGAGGTCTATTTAGGGGTGGAACTAGGATGTTTAGTTACCATGATATGTGTAACATGTGCCCTGCGCCATAATAATGAAATGTGATGCTTGAACAGAATCATTGTACACTTTCTCAGCAAAGGGATAGGGTGTCATTGGCTGTGGCTTTTGGAGATGTGATGAGTTTATACGCAAATGGCAGAGGGTGAATAGTCACTGACATATAGTGTGAGATATTTTAGGATGGGGATGATTCTATTGTACTGTCTGTAACTATATATTTACTATTACCCTTATGACTTATGTAATATCTATAAAGGGTCCAAAGACCATCCTATCTTACCCATTAGAGAAATGATACATAACTAAATCTTTGCTCTTCAATAGGGTGTAAATGCAGAGTCTAACTGCTTATATGCCATGGTGTAATCAAAGCTGACTATTGAAAGGGTGAGTAGTCACACACAAAAACCATGAACACTAGAGAACTGACAAGGAGAGATGGCCTGGAGACTGTGACTACAGCAGATGAGGTGAAAAGGTGGACAGAGGAATCTGCCGGATTGGTGCATGAAGTGGATTGGCAGGAGTCTCAGCCCCAGACCACTAAATCTTGTGGTGTTTACCTCCAACTACTGCCAGGCTGGTAGGATAGGATGTTCCAGACACTGGCGGGCCATGGTGAGGTAGACATGGGATTATCTTGACAGCATAGGTGAGGATCTAGTGAATATATCTACTGAAATGCATACAGGAAATGTGGGGGTGGCAACTGCAGGTTTACAAGCTGGGAGGAGACATACCAGTTATCACTAAGCATGGTATGGGGTGGCCAACAGTATTGGTGGCACTGATCAACACTAAAATAAGGTGGGGATGCTGTTTGCTGATAGTGTGCATGTGGGAGTCAATCAGTTCTTAGTGATCTCAGGCTGGTGGGGCACTGTTATGTTGCTGGCAGTGGAGAGAGCTCTGTACATTGGCTTATAAGGAGTTTAGTGAACCAAGATTCTCCAAAATGTTAAATACATTGTTCCAAGTTTTAAGGATTAACAAATTCTATCCTCTACTCTTATGTCATCATTCACACATTTGTATGCCTCAGACCGTTTTGCATATTTTATATTTAACTAAATTATTTCAGATAGGTGTATATATAATAATATTACTTTTTTCCTTAAATCCAAAGTTGTTAACCCCCATAACTTTGTACTGGTATTATTTCCTGTTTATCTCTGTAAATAAAAAAGTTAAAAATTAAATATGCTGACCTCAACATTCTGCTCTTTCTCAGGTAAGCTCTTTTTGTAGCCTGTCCTATATGTGTAATGTTTTATATTAGTGTTAAATAATTGCACATCAATTAACTTGATCCAGTGTTGTCTATTTTCATCCAATTCAACACGTGGGTTGTTGGATTTGACTGGATCCAACCCCAGCACCGATTTGGAAGTTTTTTGGATCCAGAGCTCTGACTCCTCCCCTACCCATAACTCCCTCCAGTCCACCTTAGTACCTCAGATCTTGTTTGTCACCTGATGACTTCGGACTTGTTCCATGAGGGCTCGACGAACGGTTTAAATCCTTTGGATTATAACTCCTTTTCTCCTCCTCCCTACTGAGAAGCTTGTCACTCTAGCATTGGTTTACACATTAATAAGTGTTTTAGATAGGGCAGGTAATTATTAGGGTAGCAGTACTAGTTACCAGTAGAGTGGAAAAGCATTTAAATCTTAACATGTAGTTTATAGTTATTAGTCTTAGTTAGATAACTTAGGGTGCGTTTTTTCTTATTAGAAATAGTACCAACTCTTTCTAGGGTGTTTTGCAGTTCCAGTTGCCTTTGTTTCTTGTGGTTAGTTATATTTGTTACTTTAGGCAACATAATTATGTCTGGTAGTCAAGGATTCAAATAGTGTACTTAATGTGGGCACAACCTTCCTCCTCAGAACCACAATTGACTATGTGTGTGTATTGTTTGGGTGCTGCCCACCTCGATAGTGAATGCCAAGCCAGTGCCTCTTTTAGTTCTAGGGCACTTCAGACTAGGAGAGAGAAACTCATAGTCAAGGGTCTCCTTCCTCCACAGACAGGGTCTTCAGTTTCTACTGGATCTACCTCCTCTGCTACTGCTTTCCCATCTGGGAAGCAGGACCAAAAACAATCCCAAGGACAAACCAAAACAGAAAGAAAAGGAAAGGAAAAGAAAAGTGAGTCAGACAAGACAAACAAAGTAGGATCTGAAAGGTCCAGGAAATGTTCTCCAGATCTAATGGTGTTGATTGGGCCAGATCTGAAAACTCCTACAGGTTCGGGCCTGATAGTTTCTCGGGTCATCCCTCTTTTCCTTGGCTGTATTTCTCTCCGGGTCCATTGAGCCCAAGTTTCCATTCCCATATACTTCAGGATCAGAGATACTGGATACCACCTTCAGTAGCTTCTTCTATCCAGTCACCCAGGAGCCTAACCAAACAAGATGTCAACAGGATGATGTGGAAGTTTCTTAGAATGCAAATCCATCTTAGGGTTCTCTCAGGCCTCCAATACCAAAGGACAAGGTGCTTTGATCCAGCTTTGTTCCATCCAACCCCCAACAGGATTCTGATTCTTCCTCCCACCTCTCTGTCAAACAGGGATAGGCAGTATCACAGGCTTCTGAGACTCCATGCTATATTAGCTCTCATTCTGATTCAGAACCTTCTCATCTCCCACCAAAACCAGTTCACAAGAAACAGACATTCAAGCAGAAGCACATAAGACTCATCTCCAGAGTCTTTCAGTGAAGACATGGATTTGGATGAAGGTGAAGGCTCCCCTAGATCCTCCTCAGAAGACATCACCTTCGGTGAGATTCTTGAATTGATGAAACAGAGAAGGGGATGGTCAACCGAGAGCCCTTCACCTAACTAGCCTGCATTCTTGGAAGCCTTTGGTGCCAGCTCAGCATCATCCTGGGTAGTGCCACCTGTTGACCCCTTATTGACCTCATTGCTCAATGGGCATGGAGAGACCTTAATGTGGTGGAATCAGTTCCCCAAAAAAAACAAACAGCAGGACAATGGCAGCCTCAAAAGACAGAAGGCATTGGAGAACAGGTCCTCCAGTGAATGATATGGTGGTAGCAGTAGCCACTAAAAAGGATTTATCGTAAGAATGTTCCTTTTTCCATCCCCCTAACAGGGAGTCTAAGGCTACATACTCAAACACCTTTTTATACTTCACCAGTTGTCATCCTTTTTCTCAGAAAAGGTCGGTAGTCAAGGGCCAACTAGCAAGAGTGGCTAGGATGGTCAGTTTGGACAACGACTTTTTTGAGGAATGTGAAGTACTTAAAGGTATGTTTTTATCATGAGGCTACCCTGAAACATTATTGGACAACCTTATAGATGAAATTATAGGTAAACGGAGTCAGAACATTTACATACCACTCCTCCCAGTAAAGAGTAATATACCCACGGAACCACCAAGTTGTGTATCTAAATGTGACAGTGTTAGGCCACATGAATTAGACGTTAACTTGTCACTTTGCATCAGTACTACTAATACTATTTACTTTACTACTATTTAGTGTAGGAAGTAATTTTTGCATTAACATAATTAATAAAAACTGGGAACTGTTTAAAATGTACCCTATGATATTTGACAAATTGGGAGTCGCACCTAAAGTTGCTTTTAAAAAAGGTAAAAGTATTAAAACAATACTAGAAGGCAATCCCACCATACCAACTCGTAACGCTGGCATGTATAAGTGCCAGAATTGCAATTATTGCAAATATGTTGAAGAGGCTACCTGTTTTTTTGTAAATGGTATATCATACAAGCTCAAACACAAATTCAATTGTAACTCTACATTTGTAATCTATTTGGCTAGGTGTACATCCTGTTTGGCTTTTTATGTTGGAAAGACCGAAAGGAGATTGCGAGATAGATTATACGAACATGTATATGCTATTAAAAAACTTAAGCTTGAAAATGCCCTAGCCAAACACATTTCAACCTACAGTGACCACAATTTAAGTTCATTATTATTGATCATATCAGCTGTAATTGTAGAGGTGGACCAAGGCCACTTAAACTCGAAGAATTAGAGTTGATGTGGCAAGTAAGATTAAATGCATACAGCAACCCAGGGCTCAACGACACTTGCTCGATCTCATGCTTGCTCAAGTTGAAAAGCCTTAGGAGATAACTAACCTGTTTCAATTCTACTTAAAACACTCAGGTACGCATATAATCATTGTAGTGGCACTACAACGATTTATATATACATAAACACATTTCCCTACTTAAGGGGATGACACTTATGTTTTTACTGGATTTGTTTTATTCATTATATATACACTCTTTCTTATTCTTCTTTTTTATAAACACTTTTGCATTTTGTGAATTTTTTGCTTAGCAAAGTGTCTCTTTAAACAGACCGGATAATGATGTTCAGTAATCTTAATTATTTTAATTGTTCAGCTATTTTAACTGCTTAATTGTTAATTAATGTGGTTTTAAATACTTCATGATTGTGAAAGTATGGTTTGTTCCTTCTGAAGAAGTCAGCTATTTCACGCTGATGAAAAGCGCTTAAAGAATACCTTTTAATAAACGGTAAATCACTACTTGTTTCGGTTTTCGTCTGTTTGCTGCTTGTACCCATTTTTTTACTTTTTATTAGTACTGTCACCTTGTGTTTATAGTCTAAGGCTACAGACAGGTTTGGGAAACAAACATATGCTTCAGCAGTTTTTGCACTCTGAGTGCTGAATTATTTCACCCATGTTACTAGATTCCAGAGAGAATTAGCCAAAGAGCTTTCCAGGTCTCTCTTGGGTAATCTGCCTGCGGATGTTCAGAAGTCTGTGGACTCCTAGCTTTTTACCCTCCAGTCTACTTCCAAAATAACCATGTGATTGCTTTCCATTGCAGCTGATGGAATGGCTAGAGTGGCAGGTACTGGCATCACTATGCATCAGCACACCTGGATGCATCTTTGTGATTTCACAGAAGGCTTTAAGATGTCCTTCATTAATGCCCCCTTTGATGGTTCCACTCTGTTTGGACTCAAGGTAAAAGACACACTAACCAGGAGTCACCAATATAGTAAAACTGTTTCTACAGTGGGGAATCCATTTTTCCACCCCACAGAGAACATTTTCTAGGAATCAGAGGGCTGGAAAGAAGATGTGGTTTCAAAATTACAACATTTTTATCAGGACAACCCTGGAGATAGACCCTCTCATGACAGAAAAGAAGGTAACTACAATGGACATCACCCTAGAGACAGAGGTAGACTGCACAACTAGGGCTTTCATGGCCTCTTCAGCACTTCTGAAGGGTTGCTATATTGCTGCCCTCTGAAAGCAGTGAGGGGGTGCTTCTCCATGCACCCACAAGCCTAGCAAAACATAACAACAGATTCTTGAGTGCTAAACATAATTTCCAGAGGATATTCCATTTCCTTAATCGAAACTCCTAAAGATGTGCACATCCTACAAAAGGACCTCACTGAGACAGATGCCTGGTGTCAAAGCCATGGCCTCAAGCTCAATGCTAAAAAGTGCATTGTCATCCCTTTTGATAAAAACTCTGTACCCATGAACTACCACATAGGCGGTAGTCTACTTAACACCGAAAGTGTGATAAGAGACCTTGGGACACAGGTGGACAGTAGTCTCTCCTTTGATAATCACATCGCCACAGTAGTCAGGAAATCCTTCTATATGGCACACCTTATCACAAAAGGCTTCTCATCCAGGGAAAAAAGAGGTAATTGTTCCCCTCTACTCGTCACTCATTAGACCCATTATAGAATACAATGCCCCTTTTGGTATGTACCCAAGACATCTACAACAACTGGAAAAGCCACAGAAATACCTCACAAGGAGGATTACTGGCCTCAAACAGATGCCCTATGCAGACTGTCTCAAAAAACTCCAGCTTTACTCTGCCACATATTGCCTACTTAGGGGTGATCTCTGCCTAACACACAAAGCTATGTCAAACTCAGAGCTGTTGGACATGCTCCACTTAAAGAAATCCCAGTCCCTCCGAGCTACATGCTCTAGGGACCTAAACCTGGTAACCACAATAAACAGAACATGCTGGAGGGAAATATTCCTGTCCCAGAGACTTTCCATACTCTGGAACAAACTACCTATCTATATCAAACATAGCTCCTGATTAGCACTCTTCAAGAAAAATCTTGATGATTGGATGAGAGATAGGAAATTCACCCCGGGGATCACTTCTGTAGCTCTGCTCAACAGGGGCACAGGAAAATAATTTTCTTGGGTGGGAAACCTTTTTGGCTAGGCTTATATAGGCCCTAGGGGAAGTAGCCCAGTACTTACCTATGAACCTATGAACCTTTGCTCTTCCTCCAATAAAAAAGGAGAAAGTTCCTGATGTTCTACCCAGTTAATGGGAACTCGCAGCAGCAGACGTTTCAAAGCTGCTAAGGAAAAGAGTCATCCAACCAGTCTCCTAAGACCAGTTAAAGTCCAAATTCTATCTGATGTTGTTTGTAACACCCAAAAAACCAGGGTACCTCAGACCCACAATGGGGATGAGTCACTTAAATCTGTTTGTAAAACAGACAAAATTCCAGATGGTCACAATTCAGTCCATTTTGGTTCTACTGAGGAAGGACAACTGGATGTGCTCCATAGATCTCCAGGCTGCATACTATCATGTAAAGAGAGAAAAGTGATCAAGGAGATTTCTCTATTTCTGGCTGGGAGCCAATCACTATCAATTCAGAGCCCTGCTTTTTTGTCTCACCACAGCCCCCAAGGTGTTTACCAAGCTAACAGTAGTGGTGGCGGTGCATGTCTGCCAGCTATGCCTCCACGTTTTCCCTTATCTTGATTATTGCCTCCTAATTGCTGCCATCATCTGGACCTTCTGCTCCACTTAATGCAAAATCTAGATATTGCAATCAATCTACCCAAAAGCCACCTAAGTCTGTCACAGCAGACAGAATTCATCAGATGCCACCTGGACTCAGTACTAGAGATCAACAGCCTCCCCCACTCCAGAGTGACCGCTCTATGTCTCACAGCTATGCAGGTACTTCATCAATCTTCTCCTCCAGCAGGGTTGATTCTTTGGATTTTTGGTATGAAGGCCTCTATAATGTTAATGATCCTGATAGCCATATTTACATGAGAGTACTTTGATGGACCATGTCCTAAAGCATTCATCTGCTGCACACACAATTCACATCATTCAAATCTGCAGGCAATACATCTACTGGGGGATAAAATTTCCTTCATTGACAGAAGGATACCCATTTTATATAGGATTCACCTGTAGCTGCAGTAGCCACAGACACTTTCCTTTGGGGGGGCATTTTGAAGGGAGGACAGACCAAGGTATGTGGTCACATATAGAGGTCAATCTTTGCTTCTCTCTAAGGCTTTGATGTCTGTACACTCAGACAACATGCCAGTAGTCTGGTACATCAACAAACAGGGAGTAGCACACTCCTATCCCCTTTTTTGAGAGGCTATGATAGTCTGGCAATGGGCGACATATTCTCATTGTTATCTGACAGCAATGCATATAGCAGGGACATCCAATGTATTGACAGAAAAACTGAGCAGAACTATCTTAATGCCTCTCAAGTGGCCCCCTCAGTTTAGCAGTATTAGCCATGATTTTTCATCACTGGGGCCAACTTTGTGGTGACCTCTTTGCATCCTACGTAAACAACAAGTGTAGCAGTTACTTTGTTCTGATCCCTCCTCAGGACAGTCACCAAGGGATAGTGTGGTCCACAATTGGCCCCAGGTCTCCTTTATGCTTTTCCCCATTACCCTTAATGAAAAAAGTCATCCAACGAGCAAGAATGTGCAAGGCAAGAGTGATCTTTATTGTTCTTTTCTGATACTGATAAATGTGGCTTCCTTTCCTGTGGCCTCTATTAGTACACCCCCCATGGATGTTGGATCAATATTCAAACCTATTAACACACCCATCATGATTGCCTCCACCAGACCAGAGATCGATGAAATTAACCACTTGGTTCCTCCAGTTCTAACCTTAGCCAGAGATGCCAGGCTCCCAGCATCAGTTGTTCAGATCATATCAGCCTCTCAAAAGCAATCCACTAAAAAGATCTACCATAGCAAATGGAAGAAATTTTCCATTTGAGCTATGTCAAAAGGTTTAGACCCCTTTTCTGCTCCTATTCCTTCCATATTAGAATTCTTGTCTGAACTTTTCCACAATTGCTGTTGTTATTCCACTATCAAAGTGCAAATGACCGCAATCTCATTTTTGACATAGGGCAAAATGACAAATCTATAGCTTCCTTAAGAGTCTCTAAAGCATTTTTGAGAGGAACATTTCTTCTGTGACCCACCTATCAGAGATCTACTACTTCCCTGGGATATTACTATCATGGTTCAAGTATTAACACAACCTCCTTTTGAACCAGCAGCATCACTTGATTTGAAGTTCCTGTCTTGGAAAACCATTTTTCTGATGGCTGTTACATCAGCCAGATGGATTTTAGACTTGCAAACCCTTTTCTGCAAACCTCCTTATTTGGTATTCCATAAAGACAGAGTCCCCTGTAGATCTAATGCTTCCTTTCTTCATGAGGTGGCATCCAAAACAAATTTAAATCCGTCAGTAAATCTATCTGTCTTTATTCCCAGATTCTCAAACAAAGGTGAATACATTGTTCATAGGCTGGACATTAATTGCAAACTTCATATTCTACCTTCACAAAACTAAACAATTTCGAAAGTCTGATCAGTTGTTTTCTGCCTTCTTTAGACCAAACTTAGGCAACCTGATTGCCAAGGTTATTCTTTCAAAATAGCTGTCAGGCTTCATTTGTTTTGTCTATAATAAAAAGTGATTGTACCTGTAATCTAAAACTAAAGCTCACTCCACAAGGGCAATAGCCATGTCAAGTGCATTTATGAGTAGACTCCCTATTGATATTTGTGCTGCAGCAACTTTATCAACAGCTCACACATTTGTAGCTCATTACAAATTGAATGTACAGTCGAGATCATGCTCGGTCTTTGGTTCAACCATTCTCAGGAATGTCCTTCCTTGATACCACCCAGGTAAAAGCTTGGAAATCTGTCTCACATATTGAATTGGATGAAAATAGACAACATTGGATATGAAATTATGTACTTACCATAACAATTGATCCATGTTGTCTTTTTTCATCTGGTTCAACCTTCTTCCCTCCTGCCCCATTCCAAACTAACACAGATGGGTGTCTAGTGACTGGGCAATTCTCACTTACACCCTGTCTGTGAACATCCCTAACAAACTGCCTTCCAGTCTGGCTTATTGCCTGTCTGCTAGCATTTAGTTTTGAATGTAGCATGATTGTTATAAATTATCTTTATTGAGGCAAACTTGATCTGAGGTACTATGGTAGGATGGAGGGAATTATAGGTAGAGGTGGAGTTAGAACCCTGGGTCTGAGAAGCTTCAAAAGCAGTGCCAAGGTAAGGTCTGTTCAGATCTGACAATCCACTTGGTGAACCAGACTAAACTCAGACAACATGGATCTATCGTTATGATAAGTAAATATCTTTTGTTTTCCAAGCCATTAGGTAAAGATGCTTATCAGTCCATCACCCAGATCCTCTTAATGCTACTTTAAGTTAGGGTTATTTGTTTCAAAACAACTCACATTCATACAAAAACAGATTATTTAAATATAAATTTACTAAGTAAATTGGTATATACATTATGTGACCGACTTATAAGCCCATAAACATTTACTACAATCATAATTTTCTTACAGAACTATAGTTTAACCTATTAGACATTTTAGTTTGCCTTCATATTATTTAACAGAAAATTAACCTTTTCATGAAATAGAATTCCAGTTTCATTCTTTTCAGAACTATTGTTGCCTTAATCTTCAGAGTAAACAAATGTCTATGCACTAGCTTATAGTAATGATATATAAAATATATTTCTTATAGAAATACAATAACAAATGTTATCGGTCTTTAAATATTTTAAGACTTTTATCTCATAATTTTAGTATTAAGCCAAAAGTATCAGATATTCCTTAAAACTAGACAAATCTGTATGTCATTATTTTTCCATTATTTTCATGTTCTAAAAAGGATTTTTTTTATGCAGTAACCCAACAAGAGCTGCAACTTTCACAGCTCTGTAAAAAATATATTAACATTAAAATTCAGCATGGATTCTATATATGCCAGAAAGTCTGCTGACATTCAATATCAGTTTATAACCCTGACATGTTAAAAAGGTAATAATATAAGAAAGTATGACAGGAAAAACTAAGGAAACAAAATGTTAGGCTTAAGATAAGATGTGGTTTGATCAATTCATGAACATTGTATAGTTCTCAGAATAATGCTTATGGTGTGATTCACAGAATAGCAAATTGCTGAGTTAACAGTAATTTAACCGTAGTGATGTGAAAGAAAAGTTTCAAAAGTCAGCAAAAATGAAACCTAATAATAACAAAGAAAAACAAAAAAAGGAATCCAAATAAAAACTTTAAAAAATATGAATAATAAGCCAGCAGCACGATGCATAAACATGACAACATGATGAAACCTTTAACCAATGGCAGTGCTTAATCCATGACAAGAGTGCTAGAAACTTCTGGTGAAATTTATAAAACCTCCCCAAAGGAAGAACAAAAAACAGTGTTTCACATAAATGGATATATGTACTATAATGAAAAAGTAATGGAAAAACATAATGGAGTTGCAAGCTCAGGGCACACATATATGAAAAGAAGGTTCCAGCTTCTGTGGGCTACAAGGCAGAATGGTAAATAACCATGCACCAGACATTGCAGTTAAACTAAGCTTAAGAAAATGCAGAAATAAAAGATCATTTTAATACCATAATTACAGGGCATATCAAATACAAGGCAGAATGGTAAATAACCATGCACCAGACCTTACAGTTAAACTAAGCTTAAGAAAATGCAGAAATAAAAGATTATTTTAATACCATAATTACAGGGCATATCAAACATCATAGAGACAGTAACATCTGAATGCTCACTAGCCACCACCCTTAACCTCTCCAATGCACATAATCTTCTTCAAACAGGTGAAAGAACCAAAGTGTAAAGCCAAAGAAAACCTAGAAGTACATGTGAGACAGACACTGCGCTTACTTTAATAAACTTGTGCACTGTATTCATCACGGTTTCCTATGTAAATGAAGGAAATATTAATGAGCTACAACGCAGCTTACTGGATTAAAAGCTATTTTGACATTTATGTGAATGTCATTTGTAAATAGTTATGTTGTTAGTTAGATATAGAATGATTGTGTTTTTTTAATATTGTTAAAAATGGAATACTTTATGTAATATATTTCTTTATTCAAATTTTAATAAAAAAATTTTTTCAAAAAAAAAAGCATATTTATATTAAATGATTTCAGTTCTCTTTCAGTTAATTGGTGCACTTATACATCTAAGATTAGGTATGCCCAACGATTTCTGGACCTTGTAAACAATTACTCCTTAGAACACATAGTTAACCAGCTAATTAGGAGTCAGAATATTCTGGACCTGGTCTTCGTCAACATTGTCCCCAGGTGTACCAAGCCTTTTGTATGCCCACTACTGATTAAGTCAGGTCACAAATCAGTAGCCTTCTCCTTTAATGCCACTAACCCTCACAACGGAAAACAGTTCTGATTTCAAGGACTTTAAACATACAAACTAGCTTAAGTTCTGTGCTGAGTTATCTATGCTTGGTTGCAGTGCCACTATCCCTCATGACGCTTCAGCTGCTGCTTTTCATCTGAGCTCTACTCCCACATAAAAGTGTTAAGATCTAGCAGTCCTTAGTAATACCAAATATAATGGAAGTTTCAAGATAAACCACTGTGGTGGTCTATCATTACAAATAAGCACCATAAAAAAAGAAAAAAAAAACTTTTAAAGTTCCATAACAAATAGGTTCATAGGTTCATAGGTTGGTACTAGGCTATCGGCCCTAGGGCCTATACAAGCCTAGCCATAACAATTCCCTGGCTATTTCTTCTCACACTATTTACTTCCCTGGACCCCTGTCTAGCAGGGTGACTGATGTGATCCCCGGGGTGAATTTTCTTTCTCCCATCCAATCGTCAAGGTTCCTTTTGAAGAGGACCAAGGAGGCGCTCTGCTTGACATGTATGGGCAGTCTATTCCAGAGTCTGGGGAGTCTCTGGGTCAGGAACCTATCCCTCCAGCATGTTTTGTTTATTGTGATGACAAGGTTTAGATCCCTGGAGCATGTGGCTCTGAGGGGTTGGGATTTCATTAAGTGTAGCATGTCCAACAGCTCTGGGTTTGACATGGCCTTGTATGTTAAGCAGAGATCGCCTCTGAGTAGACGATATGCAACAGAGTATAGCTGAAGTTTTTTAAGGCGGTCAGCATAGGGCATCTGCTTTAGGCCTGTGATTTTTTTAGTGAAGTATTTCTGCGGCCTTTCCAGTTGTTGCAGATGTCTTGAGAGGTACATACCAAATGGGGCATTGTATTCTATAATGGGTCTAATGAGGGGTGAGTACAGTGGGACAATGACCTCCTTTTTATGGATAAAAAGCCCTTAGTGATGAGGTGTGCCACATAAAGGATTTACTGACTGTTGTGGCGATGTGGTTATTGAAGGTGAGACCACTGTCCACCTGTGCCCCTAAGTCTCTTATCACACTTTTGGTGTTTAGTGTACTGTTACCTATGTGGTAATTCATGGGTACATGTTTTTTCCCAAAGGGGATAACTATACTTTTCTTGGCATTGAGTTTGAGCCCATGGCTCTGGCACCAAGCATCTGTTTCTGTAAGGCCCTTTTGTAGAGTATTCACATCATCTGGGGATTCAGTAATGGCTCCCAGTTTGCAGTTCTCTGCGAACTTTGTTAGCCAGAGTCCCTTAATGTTGGCCTGTACTTCAGAGAAGAAGATGCCAAACAAGAGCGGTCCCAGGACTGAACCCTGAGGTATTCCACTTGTCACTTGTCTGGAGCTGGATTTGGAAGTCAGCTACTTTTACAGTGTGGGTTCAGTCAGTAAGCCAGTTGGCTACCCATCAAGTGACATAGGGATTAATGCCCAGCTTAGAAAGTATATCTATGATTTCAGAGTGGGGGATGGTGTCAAAGGCCTTGGCGAGGTCCAGATAGGCTGTGTGGACTGCCTTACCCTCATCCACGGCTCTGGAGACTGATCCGAAGAAGTCAATCAGGTTCAGGAAACAAGATCGGCCCTTCACAAACCCAAACTGGGTGGGGTCCAGTGTTTGAAGGTTGCAAATATCTTTGTTTATAAGTTCCATGATAATACTTTCCCTGGCCTTGCAGATCAGGCTTGTCAGACTGATGGGGCAGTAGTTCCCGGGATCAAAGGTGGATCCACCCTTGTGGAGTGGGATATCTGTAGCTGTGTGCCATTCAGTGGGCACGAAGCCTGAGGTGGGGGTATGATTAAACATGACACTTAGGTGAGGTGCCAGTTCATTTTGTAGTTCATGTAGTACACAGCCTGGGATGTCATCTGGTCCCATGGATGCTGTATTCTTAGCTTTGGAGAGTGCGTTTTTTACCTGTGTGGCCATTATTGCCAGAATTTGGCAATCTTCCGATATTGAGATGGGCCATTTAGGGGGTGAGAGGGGGTGAAGTTGGCACTGAATCGATCTGCCAGGATATTGGCAATATCCTTGGGAACAGTATATTTAATGCCATTCTGTTGTAGCTCAGAGCAAATCTGAGCATTGCCATTTAGATTCTTGACATAGTTATAGAATGCCTTGTGGTTGTCTTTGGAATCTTTGGCAATTTTATTTTTGTAACTAGCTTTGGAGGATTTTATGAGGGATCTCAGCTTCTTACTGAGGCTAACATATACAAATGTGGTATTGGATTGTGTTGAGTCACTGCATAGTGAGATTCCATAGCTATTTTTTTAAATGTGAAGCAGTTATGAGTTTTAGATCTAATAGAGGACACATGAATTCATAGATTCAAATTCATAGAGTCTTATATTCATAGACTGTTACTAGTCTAATGACGTGGGGGGGGGGCTTTCTAAGCCTAGCCCAGTTTTCCCAAAAGAGTAATGATGTCCTGTATCCAAATAGGACATTGAGGGCCAGGCATTTGTAAGCTACCTCTGTCCAAAAAGGACATGGTTCCAGGCCTGGTGTAAATTTACTATTCTCCATCCACTGGTCTAGGTTGCACTTAAACTAGGTAACAGATGAATTCAGCTTCACGTGAATGGGAAGCCTGTTCCATAGGAGGGAAGTCTTTGGGACACATATCTGTCTCTCCAGTATGTTCTGTTTACGTCACAGTGAAAATTCAGGTCCCTAAACCGTGTGTTTCTGATACTGTTTGACTTATGAATATGTAGGAGATTCAGAAGCGTGGAGTTTGCGGATGCCTTGTAAACCAGGCATAGATTACCCCCCCCCCCAGCTAATCTATAAGAAACTGAGTAGAGGGAAGGGGCTTTAAGACACTCTTCCTAAGACAGGTTTGTCATGCCTTGTATTCGTTTTATAAGGAACCTTAGAGGACGCTGTAGTTACTGCATATGCCTGGTGAGGTACATACCAAAGGGAGCATTGCACTCTATGATTGGTCTGGTAAGAGAGGACTACATATGGGATAATGATCTCTTTGGACCTAGATGCCATGCTTTTACTTATAAGTTGCTCAGCATAAAAAGATTTCCTCACCATTGTGACCACATGGTGGTCAAAGATAAGACTACTGTCTGCATGCATACCCAGATCTCTGACCACTGGGTCAACTCTTAGGGATGCATTATCTACTTAGTAATTAACCAGGATGGTTCCCTTCCCAAAGGGTACAGTTATGTATTTCTTAGCATTGAGTTTATGACCATGGCTTTGGCACTATTTGTTAGTCAATGATAGACTTTCTTGAACAATACCAGTATCTGCAGGGGAGTTTATGATAATCCCCAACTTGCAATCATCTGTAAACTTAGTCAGCCATAAACCTTCAGCATTTATTTCCATTTCAGAGAAATAGAAGCCAAAAAGGTGTGGGCCCAGTACTGGGCCATGGGGGACTCTGCTAGTGACTGGCGTCTTGGTGGAGGTGGCCTCACCTGTTTTGACCTCCTGCGTCCCATCAGTGAGCCATTTGGCTATCCAGCTATAGTTAAAAGGGTTTATACCTAAATTAGTGACCTTGTCTATAATGTTTAAGTGGGGTATTGCATCAAAAGCCTTGGCTAGGTTGAGGTAAGCTGTGTGCACAGACTTACCTTCATCCAATGCTTTGGTGACCCTCTCAAAAAAGTCCACTAGATTTAATAGGCATGACTTTCCTTTAACAAAGCTAAACTGTAATGGGTCCAGTATTTGCAGATTACCTATGTCCTCATTTATCATGTCCATGATGATTCTTTCCATGGCCTTATGTATGAGGCCGGTAAGACTTATAGGCCTGTAGTTACCTCGATCAGTAGCAGGACCTCCTTTGTGCAGGGGAATAACAGTAGCCACCTTCCAAACCTGACTGAAGAATCCACATTGATGATTTACTCAAAAAGATCAGCAAATAAACACAAATTTCTATAGAAAAAAAAGCTGAACATGAACTGAAAATGGCATCTGAAATAATAACTAAAATTCCTTCCTTCCTTAGTTAAATAAACTGAGAACTAACAGCTTGGCATCTATGGAACTAATCCAAAATAGCATTACAATCTCTGACCCTAAAGACATAGCTAACATTCTTGCAGACTGATTTAGCGCTAATTTCACTCTAGAAATATTAATTCAAATTCCACAGATCCCTGAGTCCCACTCAGCATATAAGATCTCAGTGGAACATATCCTGGCTGTACCGTCTAAAACTAAAAACACCACTTCCCAGGGTTCAGACAATTTACCTGGATGCCTAATAAATAGTGCCAGACATGCCCTTGTTGGAACTTTAACTCAAACCTAGCCATGGGTTATGTCCTTCAGGAGAAAAAATTGCTTGGCCAACCAAAACATCTGTAGAGGTTCCCAGTGCACAAAGGGACCCTACCACAGACCTAAGAGCCTAACTTGCAAGGTCAAGGAATGTATCATATCTGACTTCTTAACCTATGATATTAAAAATCTCATATAACTTGACCCACAACACTTTGATTTTGTTGTGAGCAGATCTTATCTACTTACCTTCATTAAGTTAATTGAGAATGTTACTGAGTAATGGATAGTGGCCATTTGGATCACACAGCATATCTGGATCTGTCCAAGGTCATTAACAGTGTACCTCATGCTGACATTTGTAAACAAGCTAATAGAGCTAAAGTAGATCTTTACCTGTTAAGACGGATCACAAATGACCAGGAGGATAGGACTCACACAATTAAGGTGGAAAGTGCCACTTTGGAGAGTAAGAGAGCAATCAGTGGAGTGGGAGGGTGGCCTAATGGTTAAGGTGTTTGTCTTAAAAACACAAGGTGCAGGGTTTAAGTGTCACAAGGGATAATTGGCTAGGCTTACAATGGCTCACAAGGGCACTTAGCCTAGTACTAACCTATGAACCTATAATACAGAGCCCAGTACTAGGACATCTCCTTTTTGTTATATACTTTTCTGACATCTGTCTCACAGACCCAAAGCTATGGCTAACCAAATTTAGTATTGACCAAGCTGCTTGCTATCATTCTATCCCCCAGTGATACAGAAATGCTGCAGCAAACACTAGTCCTTACAGACCAGTGGTGTACAGAGAAGGGTCTTTATTATGTTGTTGAAAGGCATTTTCATTGAACACCTTTTCATTGACACATAAAGAGCAAACTCCCAAAATTCCGAATGGCCACTTCTGGGAATTTTTTCCCAGGGGAAATAAATGCTTGACCGTCATTGGGAATTTGCCCTTTTCTCCACTGTAGTGCGATATTGGAGTTGGTATATTTAGTTGGGGCGTGTGGGGAGCATACCTCCCCATATCAGGGGTGGGGGGGGCAAAGCCCCCCATTTCGTAGAGTCTGATTGTTTGGTTTTTGGTTGACCAAGCAATTTTTTCTCCTGGAAAAAATTATCTGAAGTGGCCATTCAGAGTTTTGGTTGTTTGCTCTTTATGTGTTGACGAAAAGGCGTTTGATGAAAACACCTTTTGACAATGTAGTGAAGACCCTACAGAGAAAGGGCTCAAACTAAATTCAAAAATTAATGTATAAAACAAGTAATGGAGGCTGCTGCTATGCTGGTAAATGCTCGTGCAAGCAGTATAAATCAAAGTTATAGTAAATCAAAATAGCAGGACTGAGCGAAAACAAGTGTAACACTTAAAGTTCAAAGTACTTTATTATCAATAATTAATAAGATAAGCGCTTTCGCTGTGTAGCTTCATCAGATCTTACATTCATTCTAAGATTCCACATCTTATATATACACAGGTTTTAAACAATTAATCAATCAAGTAAGTTAATTGGTATGATTATTTAAAGAAGCAGGCAGACATCAAAGACCCAGCTTAATATACAAATCTGATAAAGATAAAACTATTTAAAAACAATCTCATATATAAAGTATACATAGGAAACACATATATGAAAAGTTATATATAAAAATATATATAAAAACATATCAGTTAGTACATATATATTTGTAATTAAAATAGATATTAGTGTGAGAAAGATTCTATAGACAAGTATGCTTAATGTCTAACATATAAAATTTCATATATATGTATGTATAAATTAATATAATGTCTTATAAAATAAAGTAACCACACTACATGTGGTAACTAAATCTATGATGTAATGACATGGTAGTGATATAAAAGACAATTCATTTACAGAGAGATAGAATACCTATTTCTAGGGGGTTTATCTAATGTTTCTACGCTGTCTTAATTTTGGCTTGATAGAGGCCCTATCATTGAGACCTAATCCTTTATCTGATCTTAGTAGAATTATCCATTCAGTTTCCTTACTCTCTGTATATATCTTAATGTCACCCCCTCTAGAGTTGGGAGTAATTACTTCAAGTACCTTGAACAAAAATCTATGTGTGTCGTCATTTAGTGCTACATGCTTGGCAAGGGCATTATGTAATGTACCTTTCCTTATGTGATATACATGTTCCCTTATCCTATCCCTCAGTGGTCGATTTGTTTTACCAACATAGAAGGATGAACATAATTGACAAACAGCTAGGTATATCACATGAGAAGTCATGCAGTTGGCATCAGCTCTTATATTAAAAACTTTCTGTTGATCAGGATGAAAGAATTCTGTCTTACAGTCTATGTAACAACAGAAATTACAGCGACCACAGCGTCTTGTGCATCCATTCTGTATAGATTTCCTATCAAATTTAAGATGGCATAACATTCTTTTTAAGTTGTGTTTATTCTTAAAGATAAACCTCGGTGTTTCTCCTACTATCTGTTTAATTTCTTCATCTATCTGTAATATACCCCAGTGTTTGTCTATAATCTGCTTAATCTCTATATGATCAGATGAAAAGAAGGTGGAGAATTTAGTGAAAGATTCACTCATATTTTGTTTCTCATTATAGCTAGCACTGTTGGATCCAAAGTATGGCATAGCTGAAGTGGAGCGTAAATTGTACACTTCGTCTATCTTAGAATGTATTTCCTCGACTTTATATCCTCTGTTTAATAGTCTATATTTCAAATCATTTATCTCAGTGTGAAATCCCTCTTCCATTGGATTCAGTCTGGAAGCTCTAATAGCTTGTCCTTTCACAATATTTCTAAAGACAAAAGGAGGGTGCATACTGGATCTTAGAAGCAATGAGTTAACATAACATGTTTTACGATGAACTCCAGTGTTAATTAAATTATTATGTAGCCTCTCTATATATAAGTCTAGAAACTCAATTCTATCCTCTGAAAACTTCATGGTAAACTTAAGACATGGTATTAAATTGTTCATGATTAGGTATGTGGATTCAAGTTGTTGGGGTGTCCCTTTCCAAAGAATAAAGACATCATCCACAAAACGTCTGTAAAATATCACATGTTTCTCAAAGAAATTTTGTAGAAATAATGTATGTTCTTCCCAATGTGCAAGAAACATATTGGCATAGCTGTTGACACAAGATGTACCCATGGCTACGCCATCTTTCTGTCTATAGATGTTATCCTTGAACATAAAGACATTATTTTCTAAGACTAATTCCAAAAAGTGAACTATTAAGTCAATAAGTACATTAGTATAGTCACTGTGATTTTTCAGGTACTGTAATGTATAATTCAAGCCCAGTTCATTGGGAATCACTGTGAACAGTGACTGTATGTCAAATGTGACAAATAAATAGTCTTTAGTGATTGTTTTGTCTTGAATACAATCATAAAATTCTGTAAGGAATTGTTTAGTGTCTTTTAGTACTATTTTATTTTTATTTAGTACAGCCCTCAGATGTTTTTCTACAAAAACTGATAGATGTTCTGTGACCCAACCTCGTCCAGGAACTATTGGTCTCATGGGTGGGTTCTTATTATCCTTGTGTATTTTCGGCTGTCCTTGAATAACTGGTATAGTAGGTGTTAGAATATTAAGATAGTCAGATAATTCCTTGTCAATCAGTTTACTTTTGAAAATATCCTCTAGCGTATTCTTCACATATCTTATAGTTTCTATAACATCGTCTTTTGTTATTAAATCATAGAATTTGTCCTGCATCAATTCTGTCATTGCTCCGATATAATTTTGCATATCCATAACAACAATGCTGCCTCCTTTGTCAGCTGGTCTAATAACTATAGTAGGGTCTTCCTGTAATTGTTTTAGACTTACTCTTTCTTTATAAGTTAAATTATCTCTCCTTTTACATCTTTTTGCTCTACTCTATCTGCATAGTATACATGTAACTCATCTTCAGTTAACTTCAAATATGCCTCAACGAGTGGGTGATGGGTTGTACGAAATCACTTAGTCTCTTAAATGTGAATGCTTCTGTTTTAGAAGTATTGCTAGTTTGGGTTTTATATAACAATTTTAGCATGACATTTCTGCAGAATATTTTCAAGTCAGTGACTGTGTCTGTTAGTTTACTGTGACTTCTTGGAATAAAGTTTAGACCCTTGCTTAACAATTGAATATCTTCATAAGTTAGTGTCTTACTTGATATATTGTGCACTAATTCTTGTGCGTCCACATTTTCTTTAAAGTTTGGTTGGATGGAATGTCTCCTGAAAATTTCCTCTTCTGCCTCCCACGACCCATAGACCTCGACCTCTGTGGGCCTTTGTCCATACGTATCGGTAGAGGAAAAACCAATTCAGCATTTGTTTTATTGCTAGATTTTTCTGTGGTTTTAACCTTTGGTCTCACTACAGCCTCAGAGTCTCGATTCATATGAGGTGTCTTGTCTTTAACCATGTGAACATTAGGATATAAATTAGTGTCTAAGTTCACACTGGGGCGTATGATGTGTATAACATCTATTGAATCTTTACAGTGGGGTTTATCAGTTACATCGATTGCTACATTCTCTATACAAACATCATTATTTAATTCTGTAATCTCATCAGCAGAAGGTATACTCTGAACATTTAAAGTCGACATATTACTATTCCCAGCATTATTGTTTGGAGCATTTAAAGTTCACATATTCTTCTTAACTTCATTACTAATATTGTCACATAAGATAACATTCTCTACATTCCTTTTATTCACATATTGTGAACTATTCATAGCATTATCATTGTTCACCATTGCATTACGTTCATTCTGTCCATGCCCTGGTCTGGGCCAAGTAAAGACATGGCTTTGTCTAAAATCATTAATGTCTCTTTTAGCTTTATTCCTTTTTTGTTGTAGTAGCTTCCTTTCAAATGCTAAAACACAGTCCAGTAAGTTCTCCAGTAGTGGTTGAACCAAAACATCAGCAAAGTCTCTATATAACATTTGTTGCTTCGCATTTATGCTTTCTATCAATTTACTTTCTTCTGGTATAAAAAAGTCTATTAAAAGTCTAAGATAATTCCGACTCACCTCTATATTAAGTCTCTGCCATTTCGCTAGCAATTTGGGTAATCCTTGCCCTGGCTAGGCATCGTAAAAACCCTTAAGCCTCTTGGAATAATGTTTTGATCGAGGCAAAACTGAAAATGTATTCTCTGTGTTTGCAGGCGTTTCAGCTTCATGAAATCCTTTTCAATCCCTTCTAGTAGTATATGCAGCCTTTCCGAGTCAACTGCACCTTCATTCACGTCATCAGTAGCAGTCACATTCTCAAAGAAGCACGAAGCGTTAGTAACTTCATTGAGGTATTGTTTAAATCTGCGTTGCAGTACCTCACCCCCATGGTCTTCACCTCTTGGTCGCATTACCTCACTCCCTCGGTCTTCACCTCTTGGGATGTAGTCCAATTCGATGTCAGTCATATTACGCAAAACACTTGTCCCAGTTAGCAGCAAAGCAAGAAATATAATGTATAAAACAAGTAATGGAGGCTGCTGCTATGCTGGTAAACGCTCGTGCAAGCAGTATAAATCAAAGTTATAGTAATTCAAAATAGCAGGACTGAGCGAAAACAAGTGTAACACTTAAAGTTCAAAGTACTTTATTATCAATAATTAATAAGATAAGCGCTTTCGCTGTGTAGCTTCATCAGATCTTACATTCATTCTAAGATTCCACATCTTATATATACACAGGTTTTAAACAATTAATCAATCAAGTAAGTTAATTGGTATGATTATTTAAAGAAGCAGGCAGACATCAAAGACCCAGCTTAATATACAAATCTGATAAAGATAAAACCATTTAAAAACAATCTCATATATAATGTATACATAGGAAACACATATATAAAAAGTTATATATAAAAAATATATATAAAAAACATATCAGTTAGTACATATATATTTGTAATTAAAATAGATGTATGTCACATAAGGAAAGGTACATTACATAATGCCCTTGCCAAGCATGTAGCACTAAATGACGACACACATAGATTTTTGTTCAAGGTACTTGAAGTAATTACTCCCAACTCTAGAGGGGGTGACATTAAGATATATACAGAGAGTAAGGAAACTGAATGGATAATTCTACTAAGATCAGATAAAGGATTAGGCCTCAATGATAGGGCCTCTATCAAGCCAAAATTAAGACAGCGTAGAAACATTAGATAAACCCCCTAGAGATAGGTATTCTATCTCTCTGTAAACAAATTGTCTTTTATAGCACTACCATGTCATTACGTCATAGATTTAGTTACCACATGTAGTGTGGTTACTTTATTTTATAAGACATTATATTAATTTATACATACATATATATGAAATTTTATATGTTAGACATTAAGCATACTTGTCTATAGAATCTTTCTCACACTAATATCTATTTTAATTACAAATATATATGTACTAACTGATATGTTTTTTATATATATTTTTTATATATAACTTTTTATATATGTGTTTCCTATGTATACTTTATATATGAGATTGTTTTTAAATGGTTTTATCTTTATCAGATTTGTATATTAAGCTGGGTATTTGATGTCTGCCTGCTTCTTTAAATAACCATACCAATTAACTTACTTGATTGATTAATTGTTTAAAACCTGTGTATATATAAGATGTGGAATCTTAGAATGAATGTAAGATCTGATGAAGCTACACAGCGAAAGCGCTTATCTTATTAATTATTGATAATAAAGTACTTTGAACTTTAAGTGTTACACTTGTTTTCGCTCAGTCCTGCTATTTTGATTTACTATAAATTCAAAAATTGCAACAATGCCACCTTTTGGAAACACTCCTCATCTACAATTTACTGCACAGCCAGTACTCTACTTCACATGGACACAGTAGTTGGGGATCGGAGTGACAATTCCAACACCTTTGACCACCAACTTGCAGCAATAGCCAGGAAATCCTTCCATCTAGCATTACTAATTTCAAAGGTATCTTACCTAGCCCAAATAATATTATTGTTCAGCTCTGCCCTAATTAGACCAATTACAAAGAACAATGCCCCATGTAACTTGCCAAACATTTCCTGCAGCTAGAAAGCCCTCTAAGGTTCCTCACAAGAAAGATTATTGGCCTAAAAACTCTTACCTATCAAGGTAGACTAGAATCCGTACTGCTGTACTTTCTTTTTTACTCCTTCATAGAAATCTATAGAAATCTATGCCTGGTATTCCATGCCATCAAAGGCCTCACATTAACACTACTCTTATACCTTCACAGAACAAACAGCTACACAAACACTTCAACCAAGGATTTGAACTTCCACCAACATATAAATTTAAACACATTGGAATGATAAATTCATTACCTGATGGTTACCTCAGCTCTGGAACAAATTGCTCCTGCATGTTAAACAGAATGACCCCCTTGGCTCCATCAAGACTAACTTTGCTATCTGGATAGGTACCCACAAGTTCATCTCTGGCCTGAAATGTTTTGCCCACCTGGAACTGCATGGGGTTATATATTGAAGGTTGTATTTGGCAAGATACTTATTGTTTTCAGACTTATTTTTGTTGTTGTACCTATGGTCTTATAAAATTCTCAGTTTTGTGGAATGAACACTATGACAAATTATGAAAAATCAGAAAAGAATGAAATAAACACGTACAGCACTAGTAAAATCAATATATGACTAAACTCATCTAGGGCACAAAACACTGTTGAAGGCTTGCACCCACCCCCAACTAAAACACTTGTTTAAAGATGTCACACAACAAAGTAAAATATGCTGTGCTCTATTCAAAGGAAGTAAGACTTAACTTCTACTACTGCTACTTATAATAATACTGCTGCTACCAGTAATAGTACTACTACTGCTGATGCTACTACTACAATTAGTACTAACAATACTGCTATTGCTACTGCTACTAATACTACTATTACTACCACCAGTACTACTACTACTAGTACTACTAATACTGCTACTGCTACTACTACTACTACTACTAGAACTAGTAATACTGCTACTGCTACTAATACTACTACTATTACTACTACTACTACTATAAATAGTACTACTATGGGTACTACTAATGCGGCTACTACTACTAATACTACTACTATTGCTACTACTACAGCTAGTACTACTACTGCTACTGTGACTGCTACCACTGCTGTTACTACTGCTACTAGCACTGCTTCTTCTACTATACTGCTACCGCTGTTGCTAATATTACTGCTACTACTGCTAATGTCTTTCATTATCTCCCTTGAAATACGGCTACAGACTAATTAAAAAGGCATTAATATCCTCCTAGACACCAGCATGGTTCCACAGTGAAAGGTTGAGTTTCAAGTTGGCAAGAAATCATATAGCTGAACAGGAATGGACAAAATACAATGATAATTTAAGCTGTAAGTACTGTTTATGGGGGGAACTTATGTATACCACCCAGACTTATGTACACACCCAGCCTTATGCAATCCATCCCACAGTTGCACAAATGTGAAGATGGGAGAAAACTCCCTAAATGAAGGAATCATTTTGTCACACACCTAGAAGCTGCACTAGTTGTGATTTCCTACTGAAAACAGTTACTACATATGCATTTTGTACATCAGAGGCTTGAAGCTTAGGGAATTTGGTCTCAGGAAAATGTAGATATATACAACAGAATGCTCTACATGGTGGATATACTCTAAGAAGGAGTGGCAAATAACATCCAACTGACACCAGATGAAACTAGTTACAACTTTACATAAATCCAAAAATATCCTGTGTACCATACATTCCAGAATATCAAAAACTAGATGGTGCAGTGGTGCAGAGGTCGCGTTGTCGCCTCACAGCAAAAGGTTCTCTGGTTCGATTCTTGGCTGGAGTGCCGTCTGTGTGGAGTCTGCATGTCCTCCCTGCATTCGTGTGGGTTTTCTCTGGGTACTCCAGTTTCCTCCCACATTACAAAGACTTGCATCTGGAGTGTTTCTCCCAGGGGCTCCACTGACAATTGGCTTTGTTCCAAGTCGGACTTTCCTGGTAAACAAATGTTAAATAATTAAAACTGGCAACTACACTGACAGCAGAAAAATCTCCACCACATAAATCTCTTTGTGTCATTTTACATGCATGTTTCCATCCACACATGCATGTTCGCTTAAGATTATTGATGGTTTGCTAACTACATGTACAATTCTACATCAATGCATTTTGTACATGCCTCTATTTGCTCATGTATATAATTACAAATCCTGCATATTAAATGAGCTGTTGCATGCAAGCTACTGCATAATCATACATCAACCAAGAGAGACATGCAGATAATTACGTCAGAAAAGTGTAATGAATAACTCATTAAATTAAGACTAGCAATTAGTTTTTAAACCATCACAGAAAATCATAGAAGACAACTAATACTGAATTTCCATTTATTTGCTTTGCTAAAATGTTTCCCATTTAACAAATGTAATATTTTAAAAACAACCCCAGAAAATAATCAAAATGTGATTAAAAAAGAAAAAAATATATCAAAATAAGAATTGAATTAGAAATGGTTATTCAGTTACAAGCTGACTAGATATGATAACACAGCATCTAAAGTGGTATTTCTGTTTATTGTTTAGCTAATAAAAGAGTATCAGATCCTGTGAAATAAAACTGACAAGAGGTAATACATAATTTACCACCATATGTGAACTGTAGTTATTTGTTCATTCTGTTTACATTGTCTGACTTATGACAATAAAAATGTCAGTATGTAAGGAATAAACAAGGAGACCGAATAAAGGAGGTGACATCTAAATGTATATTCACTGTTCATCTGTAATGTGATTATCTTCCACATATTCCAAAATGCCGTAAGGTTGTCCATGCATTGCTGCAGTGAATTCCACAGATTCCTACACCACCATGTCACTCATGGTGCTTTGCTTGCACAATAGTTTCATCAGATATTTTAACTTTTTAATAGGCAGTGTGGTCATATCATATGCTAGACATCAAGCTTTGTATCAGAAGCAGTGAAAAGGAAGAGGCTTATTAAACTATCAGATGTGTGAGCAGAAGAGTAATTCAACGAGGTGGTTTACCTGGCTGTGTGGAACAGAGAGAGGAACCCCAGTTTGTGATCCAGCTGGTCGGGGTTGATTAACAGACCTGGCACTGGTGGAGCCACTGGCAGGGGACAGAAGAGTGAAGAGGTGGAGCTTGTTTGCCCCTCTTGGGGGAAGGGTGTGATGTACACATGCCCAAGGTACATGCACAAGGTCTGATTTCTATGGTGGAGAACAGTGAAACAACCAAGCAGTACTTCTGTGCTGATGTCAACCCCATGATGAATTGAAGAGTGGTTCAACATTGATATCCACTGCACGTCCGACCCACTGGTAATCTCTGGGTAGGCACAGAGGTAGGGTTTAAAGAGAAAAAAATACTAAACCACCCCTTATGGCTGAATCAATGATGGCCTGTTTTGGTTGGTGCTCACCCTTGCTGATGGTGGGAATGATTGGGTTAGTTGGCCAAGAGGAGGATGATGACCAGTAGACAGAAGGGACAAAGTGGTTAAATAAAACATTGTTGAGGGTTTAGCTCAGGGAGTTACACCTATTATTATTACTCACTATAAGAAAGAATGAACAAGTCAGTTTGTAATAAAGTGCTGATGTCAGTGTGAGGGAGAGAGACAACAAATAAAAAAATGAAAACCATAAGTAATTTGATTGCTTAAATGGATAAGAGACTTAGAAAAAGCTGAAGAAAGCTGTATGTCAAACTCTCTGACCTGGTTTAACATCTTTTAAAGTGGATTTTCTTTTCTTTTAATTAGTTCTTGTGGCAATTTACTGATCGTCTTAGATACCGCATGTCTTTTAGTGCATCTCCCTTGAAGTATAACCTCTTGTTTTTAAACATGTACTTACTGATTTTGTTCTTAATGTTGAGGAAACCGACTAAAACTTGCCTTCTTGACAGGGTTTGGTGTAGAGATTCCACTATGAGTGGAAGAAACTGAATGAACTGAGGATTGGAATCCCCAAACTGCATTTGCTGAGTAAAATGGCCTAAAAAACACTTTTGTAAGGGTTTTTGAACCCCCCCCCCACATACAGAATTTATATGTATCAACTCCACTGTTGCACCAGTTTGAAAAAGGAGAAAACTCCCAGCAAAGGGGATGCCTGCCATCAGAACTCATTGGCAGTGCTTTCCACTGGAGGAACTCTGATCATTGAAGAGTTGAGCTACGGGCAACTGATGCTTGAGAGTTCAGTCTTTTTCCATCAGTAGAGTAATGTAGTTTGGAAGAGCTGCGACCCTTTTTACTGAGATATTTAGAGTTATTATGTCGATGCCCACCTTAAGAACATTCTGGTGATACATTTAGTGAAGCCTAATGACTCATTTCCTGTCAGATCAAGCTTCTGTTACTCCTTCCGTCTCTAGTAAACATTTGAGATTTTTAATTAAATGTTTTATGATTCCTGGTGTTGCAGAAATTTTATTCATATGATAACTCCACACTTTTCACTCTGTCTTTTAAGTCCTTAATTGTAGTGTTCTTATCTTTTATAGATTATGTACTTTCTACATCTTGGTCACTTGTAATATATTATCGACATAAGCCAGCTTATGGTACAAAGGCAAGGGTGTCCACTGGTCACTGTTAAAAGATTATGGACATAAGCCAACTTGTGGTACAAAAATCAGGGTGTCAATTGATTACTTGTAAATGATTATGGACATAAGCCAACTAGTGGTAAAGGAATATTGTCTGGGCCAGATGGAGGGGTTGGTATAAGGGTTAAGATGTTTACCTCACAGACACAGCATACAGGGTTTGATTCTCACCTTTGAGGGAACTGGCCAGGCTTAAAATGGCCCACAAGTGCAGGTAGCCTAGCACTTTTCTATGAATGTATGGACCTATGATCTGGATTCAATAATAAACCAAAAGCAGAGGCTTTAGGAGCTCTCTGAGACCCATTGGCACCTTGGGCATTTGGACTGTTAAGTACTGTAGGGTCTCATAAATGTAGTATTCAGTTCTCACAGGTACATTCATTGTGAGTGAGCATGAAGAGATCACAATCTTCAAGAGCTGCACAAAAAGGCAGGAGAGGGTTTAAGGATGAACATGGTTTTCCTCATTAGAATGGTGGGAGCCAGTAGTGTCTCACCACAGGCAGGGATGGGCCTGCACTGCCTGGTATAAAAATGTTAACAGATACCCTTGAGAAGTGTTCCGAAACACTAGAAACTTTGGACTGGCGAGCAGTGTAAGGAGACAAACTCACCCATAAAATTTATTAAAAACAGATTATAGATGCTTTTTATATGAATAATTGTCTGACACTTGTTTCTGTAGGAGTTTTCATGTTGTAAATACAGCCAAAAAATGCATTTATATTCAAATAACCAGACAATGTTTGTAAAATAACTTTTCTCTGGGAATTATAGTTCTAATATAAGGAATCAATATGCAGCTAAAAATATTCGCTATACTTTTTCATTATCACAGCTTACCACACGTTAGCAATAAAAATCTTCATTTCAGTGATTCTGCAGAAATGAAAAGTGATAAATTAAGCATCTGCCGTGCAATATTTGAAATATGAGTCAATGACTAATTAAAGGAAATGCAGGAGACAGGATATTATTTTACCTAATGTGTCTCCTAAGAATAAACTGACTGAGGTGACAGACCACAGAGCTCACCATAAAAACATCTCCTGCTGTCACTGATGGATTAAATTCCCTTATCTTTACCAAGTTTCACTCTTAAAGGGTATCAGTTGGGATTTCACAGCTGATGGAAAGTATAGTGTTCTGCTTCCACCCTGAGTAAATGGAGGAATATTCAGAGATAAACAGTAAAACACAACCCCAAGTAAAATTATATCCCATTCCGAAGACATTATATAGCACATGTCCATCTTCAAAACTTGTGTCCTTTCTCTCTCACAGAAGTATATTTATGTATTTATTTTTACAGTGAAAATGTCCACCATTGACAGATATGCTTACAAGCTGATGTGTTGCTTGACTGATTACACTTTGGGGCCCAGAGTATTTTACAGCTGTGCAGTAGTGGCACAGCAAGTAGCACAGGTGCCTTTGTCGCTGAAAGACCAGAAGGCACTTGGTTCTATTCCCACATCAGGTAATTAAATTGCTGGTATTGCAGTGCGTTATTTGGAAGCGATGTTGTACTCCTGAGTGTGACATCCTTCAGCTGAGATGTTAAAATAAAATCCCATCTCCTCAACAGCTCTGGTGGATGTAAAAGGCCCCATGAGATCTATCAAAAATAGAATGAGTGCTTTATATACATTTGTATTTATTTTATATCACATCATATAAAAAATTAAATCATTTATTTACACACTCATTTTTTTTTTACATTCATACTTAAAATTATTTACAAGTTATCAACACAAAAGGATGACTTATCAATACAAAAGAACTTTAAACAGTTTTATTTCATTCATTATGTTTTCTTTTATGTTTACTTTCTATCCCCCACCCTTTCTTCCTCAAAAATCTTCTTGGACCATATTGCAAAAGACTTTCTCTCAGTGTAAATCTGCCCGGATTCCGAAAGATGTGCTCTCGGTGTAAGTGACTTATTTCAGTCTAAGGTGAGGCCTATCTATAAAGAGTCTTACAGTGGGGGCCAAATTCCAAAACACCAACTCTAGGCCAGCTCTCAGTATAAGTGACTTACTTCATTATAAGGCCTATATATAAACAGGCTTACAATAGGGGCCAGAGTCCAAAATACCAACTCACAGCCTGCTCTCTGTGTGACTTACTTTGGTGTAAGGACTGTAATTCCTTCCATGAGTACACCAAAAGTATTTTTCTGAAACCATATTATGTCATTCTTTTTTTCTCATTGACTTCACTTACTTTTAACTTCCATAAATTCATTTTTGGCATATTCTTTTTCTTCCATCCTGTCTCTTTTTCATTTCTTTTCCCTGTTATTTCATCCCATGCAGTTTATATTTTTCATATAGTTTCTTACCAATCATTTATTTTTTTTACCTTTGTCATTACCTAAGATAAATGCATAGATGATGTGCCCCACTGGATTTTTTTAAATTCAACCACCTTCTTCTTTTTTATTATAAATTATCCCTCTTCCCACCAGATTCAGCCTTAATCCCCAAATGAAAAAAAAACTGTAATATCCAGTATTAAGTCAGGTACCATGACGACCCCAGCGTGATTGAATCAGCAATACATTGCAGGACTTGCTTACAGAAGGCCTGATGTTACACTGCATGAACATGGTTCTGTATGCCACATGCTATATTCCTTCCTCAGCCTAGTAAGAACTGCTGACTGTTTTGCATTCTGTGTAAAAAAAAAAAAATAAATAAATAAACTTATGACTTGATATATCTGTCTAGCTGACTTAATGCATCTCAGATACTGCAATTAAGAAAGGGTCTTAGCATAACAAATGTTCCATTGCAGTAGCATTGAGAGCAACACTTCTTTTTTCGGATTGTGGAAAAAAACATCTCTTTTGCATGGAACTGATCGTTGCAGGTGAATGAATAGTAAAACAATAATGCCCTCACTCCATTCTGCTGTATCTCCCAGCATGCAGTGTTTTTACTTGCTTAGCCTCCTGCATGTATATCAAGTGGCTTCCTGCTTGTACCAATTCAGCCCATTGCTTAAACTATAGCCTCATAGCTCCACATTCCCTTACATTTATTTTTGTAGTACCCATCACATATTGTTCTTTGCAATTGGCTGTCTGAGTGTCTGCAGTGCTCAGGACACATAAGTTTCTACCTACTGTATGGTCACTTCACTTAGCATACACACTCATTTTCACTAGTGGCCCCTATGCAGTACATACCAGTTTGTTCCTCTTGTCCTGTATGGTCATGTCTGCTTCACCAAACACATACCAGTGTGCCTGCCTTCTCTCCTAGATCAGTGTCTGCTGTGTTCAGTATGCATCTTTCTGTATCTTTGGTCCTCTAGTCCAAGTTCTGCTGTATTTAGCATACACCAGTCTTGTATCTCTTATTCCCTGTGCTGCGTTTAATACACCCAGTATATGACACCTTTTTTCTGGTTCCTTGGGTTGGTGTGCCTTCTACACATCTGACCATTAGGATAATGTAGTATATAACTATTTCTCTGGGGCCTGTAACATATAATTACAATTTATTTTTCCTTATGTACTATATTACATCCCTGTGTTATTACTTCTGAATATGTTTAAAATGGCATTTTGTACTCTAATGATACAAAATCTGTAAACGAGTTATATTTATGCTCAGACAGTATTGTTTAGAGACTTGTTTGCATAGACGTCATCAATAAGGTGAAACTATATGTATTTACAGAACTGTCCTTCTGTAGTAAAGATTTAATTGGTTTGAAAGCAGCTCCTAGGTCCATCTGCACTATAAATAGTCACTGAACCAGTTTACCTGTAAAAAAAAAATAGTCATGGATATATGTGGGGCTTGTTTCCCCCATTCCCAAGTCCAACTTTTATGTCAGTTTTAAGAGCCATAGCATATTGTGAAAAATGATGTGAGGAATTCATTAACCTGCATTTTCAATAATGTGCTTTTACTTCTGTACATATCAGGGGCCTCATCAAAGTGTTACAACAAAAAGAAAGCATGGAGTTGTTTTTCTCTTTTTTCTCTCCATGACGAAACTTGGGAAGTTCTAGTCAGAGTGGGGATTTGAATAATTTATCAGAGAATAATGCAGTTCTTCAGATTAAGTTGCACGGGATGACGGGTTTGCCTTGAAGAGAGAGCTCAGATTTTTAAATCACAGCGTGCCATTCCATGAAATACTGTGACTGCACTACTCCAGTCATACATTAATGAGTACTACAGGGCAAGTCAAGGGCGGGCTAACAAATAACATCTTTGACTACGTCATACTAGAATACTGCAACTACTGACTGTCTCAGCAAACACAATTTATTTTTTAGCTGACCGCAGTGTGCCTTTATGGGAAGCACTGAAATGGAAAGGTGGCAAGCAATGTCCTAGTGCCATCCAGAGCACATGGGAGAGCAAAAAGAGAGATTGCTTGGGTTACTATAAATTTAAACAGTTTCAATAACATAAATCATTTTCTTGCAGGCCATACAGTGGCTGTGTATAAAACATAGCAAGGACAGACTGGCAAACAGCATCTTTGGCTCTACTATTCAGAGTCAAACTGTAAGAAATATTGCTGGGCAGGGGGTGTAAACTTCAGTACTCCCAGCAGACACAAATCATATCTTGTTAAGCCTGCAGTATTTTTCTATGTATTATACGGGGGAGGTTAAGTCTGCAGACATGATCTTTAACACGTCTCATCTGGAATCAAACCAAGAAAAAGCAATTGTTGGGAGTGATGTCAGGGCACATATTTTCATATAGAATGTTTGTTACATTCTACTGTGGAATGAGTATGGCAGAGCGAACAGAAAGAGTCCTGTTCAGGAAGAGTCTTGGCTGGAGAGGTGAAAGGCAAAAACATGTTAGAGGCATTTATTATAGGTGTCTTCTATTCTGAAGCAATAGTACATGAAACTGTTAAAATGCTAATCTAAGATATGGCAGATACTGATGTCTAGATAGTACAGAATAAATAAAAATGAAGACAGTTCTGCTTCATAGCTGACTAATAGTTTCCAAAAATTATGCTATTTTCAGGAACGGCATTAATTATCAGAGGTAATACCTCTCTACCTGTTATGTAGACCTCTTTTGTGGGTCTAGGTGGCTAGTGATTTAGAAACTAAAGTCATTTCAGCACTCTGACTTCCACATAACCATATCCCTATCACTTCTTAAGCCAGTCCTGTCCCTATGCCATTTTCTGTCAGGAGACTGATTTTCGCTGATAGACAAAGCCACATTTTTTCCATTTTTAACCAGAAAATCTTGTAAAATTCTATAAAGTGGACTCTCTCTCTCTCTAAGTACCTGTAAAAACAAAGAATTTAAATTTAGCATTGTAGACCAGATCAGTCATTCAGCAGACACTGCTTTTGTTGTAATTCTGGTGTTAGTTATAATTTCCAATAATATAATTGCTTTAATGACTGGATAAAACAGTCACAATCACGTTTCTTCTTTCGGCTTTTCCCGGTTAGGGGGTCACCACAGCGGAACACCAGTCTGCTAATGATTGGCAGCCGATTTTTACGGTGCTGAGGTGCCAGCCCAACCTTCAATGAAGGCACGCCCATTCATGCATGTCTTTCGAATGCCACTCGACCACGGGGAGGACATGCAGACTCCACACAGAAGGCGCTCCAGCTGAGAATCGAACGGGAGAACCTCACAATCACATGTAATTCCTAGAATTTCAGCTCATGAAAATAGAATTTCATTAATGTAAAAACATAAAGTAGAGGTCATAGCAATGGGTTTAATGTGATTCAATAATCCAATTGTAAACCCACAGACCTCATATACTTTAAATGTTTAGCAGCACAGTTGTTAAAACATTCATCTTGGACTGCTGTTCTTCAGCTGTGCGAAGACCATTTTTTCATATATGCTTGCATTCATCAGTACATGGTCCAGATTCTTTATGTGTTTAATGCCCCCAGCACCACACACACGCACACACATGCACACACACACACACACACACACACACACACACACACACACACACACACACACACACACACACACACACACAGAAGCACGCACATGCATATGCACATGCACATGCACACTCGCATGTGCACACGGACACACACACATACACACACGCACGCACACACACGCACACACACACACATGTATGCACACACACACACACACACACACACACACACACACACACACACACACAGAAGCACGCACATGCATATGCACATGCACACTCGCATGTGCACACGGCCACACACACATACACACACACACACACACACACACACACACACACACACACACACACACACACACACACACACACACACACACACCATACTTTCAGTCCCTTATCCAGGATCAGCTATATAGCATTTCATGTCTTCTTCTTCTCCCCCCGTTTCTGTGTGGGAATGTGTGAAAGCTTCTGTATGAACTAAGTTTTTCAGGCTCCTCCCCAGCAATAAAAACCTGCCTAGTGTATATCTTGCATCTAAAAAGTCACCCTATAATCTATCTACCATATGGCTCAGTACATATTTTCTTAACTACTTGTCAGTCCATTTTTTATGAAGAATCTACTGTTAATCATCTTATCCAAACAGCTTTCAAATACTTGTCCGTTACTTTAGTCTGTAAATTATAAATTCAGTACCTACATTTTTTGGAATGGGCAGTTGCGGGGTTAGCGTTGCTACCTCACAGCAAGAGGTTCTCTGGTTCAATCCTCAGCTGGGGTGCCTTCTGTGTGGAGTCTGCATGTCCTCCCTGTGGTCACATGGGTTTCCTCTGGGTGCTCTGGTTTTCTCCCTTATTCCAAAGACATGCTGTAGGTGGATTGGACACTCTAAATTTGGCCCAAGATGTGTGTGCCTTCTGTGGAAGGTTGGGTGCTGGGCTGGCAACTCGACACCATAAAACTCCACTGCCAATCATGAGTGGACAGGTGATTTGCTGTGGCGACCCCTAACTGGGAAAAGAAGAAGAAGACCTACATTTTTTGGAATGCATCTACTCCACCTGCTCAGTGTATAAGGAAATGTGACACAAAATAAGCATTTTATTTGGGGGGGGGGCTTGCCTGCCTGCATTACTGTGAGGGGGCAAACCCCTTCATAGGTTCATAGGTTCATAGTTAGGTACTAGGCTATCGGCCTGAGGGCATTTATAAGCCTAGCCTGAGTGTGTTGACTTTCGCCGCCCCATTGATTAATTAACTGAGCCTCTGTCAAGCAGAGCCAATGAAGTGATCCCAGGGGTGTACTTTCTGTTACTCATCCACTCGTCAAGGCTTCTCTTGAAGAGTGTTAGTGAGGGGCTCTGCCTAATGTAGTTAGGAATTTTGCTCCAAAGCATGGGGAGTCTCTGTGACAGGAATCTATCCCTCCAGCATGTTTTATTTATTGTTGTGGCGAGGTTTAGCTCACTAGAGCGCGTGGCTCGCAGTGACTTGGATTTCTTTAGGTGGAGCATGTCCATCAATTCTGAGTTGGACATGGCTTTGTAAGTCAGGCAGAGATCACCTCTGAGTAAGCGATATGCCACTGAGTACAGCCAGAGTTTTTTCAGTCGGGTTGCATAGGACATATGATTGAGGCCAGTAATCCTCTTGGTGAGGTGCTTTTGTGGTCTTTCAAGCTGTTGGAAGTGTCTTGTGAGGTACATCCCAAATGGGGCATTGTACTCTATGATGGGTCTGATGAGTGATGAGTAGAGGGGCACTATAACCTCTTTATTTCTAGATGCGAACCCCTTAGTAATTAGATGGGCCACATAGAAGGATTTCCTAACTACTTTGGCAATATGATTGTCAAAGGAGAGATTACTATCTACTTGGGTCCCCAGATCTCTTATTACCTCTTCTGTATTAAGGGAGCTGCCGCCTATGTGGTAATTCATGGGTGTTTTGTTTTTCCCAAACGGGATGACTATGCATTTTTTGGCATTTAGCTTGAGGCCATGACTTTGACACCAGGTGTCTGTCTCAGTAAGGCCTTTTTGGAGGCTGTCCGTGTCAGCCGGAGAGTCAATTATGGCGCCCAGTTTGCAGTCATCGGTGAACTTGGTTAGCCATAGTCCTCCTGTGTTTGCCTGTACTTCTGAGAAATATATGCCGAACAGTAGGGGTCCCAAAACTGAGCCTTGCGGGACACCACTTTTGACTGGTTTAGAGTCAGACCTGGAGCCCGCTATTCTTACCGTGTGAGTTCTGTCTGTAAGCCAGTTGGCAACCCATCTTGTGACATAGGGGTTTATGTTCAGGCTGGTGAGTTTTTCTATAATATCTGAGTGAGGAATGGTGCTGAACGCCTTGGTGAGATCAAGGTAGGCTGTGTGAATCACCTTTCCCTCATCTATGGCCTTGGTAACTGTCTCGAAGAAGTCAACCAGGTTTAGTAGGCATGATCTGCCCTTAACAAAGCCGAACTGGGTTGGGTCAAGTGTTTGGAGGTTCCCAATGTCTTTGTTAATGATTTCCATGATGATGCGCTCCATAGCCTTGCAGACCAGGCTAGTCAGGCTTATGGGGCGATAGTTACCAGGGTCAGTTGTGGCTCCTCCTTTGTGGAGTGGAATAACCATTGCTGTGCGCCATTCTGTGGGCATGTAGCCTGTGGAGAGTCTGAGGTTGAACAGCGTGTTTAGGTGGGGGGTTAGTTCGTTCTGTAGTTCGTGCAAGACACAGCCTGGGACACCATCTGGCCCCATTGATGCTGTGTTTTTGGCTTTTGAAAGGGCTATTTTCACCTGTGCTTCTGTGATTTCCGGGACACTAGACTTTTCCGGTATTGTTGTGGACCCTTTTGAAGGTGAGAGGGAGGTGAAGTTTGTACTGAATCTATCTGCCAGTATGTTGGCAATGTCAGTAGGTTCAGTATATTTTGTGCTGTTTTCTCAGAGCATATCTGCTAGTTGCCACTTAGATTTTTGACATAGCTAAAGAAGGCTTTGTAGTTATCTTTTGAGTCCTTGGCTATTTTTCTTTCGAAGTTAGCCTTGGATGATTTTATGAGGGACCTTAGTTTCTTACTGATACTGATCAGGGATGTCTTTCCTTCTTGGGATTTGCTTTTTTTCTGAACTAGTTTCCTCCTTTTGTTGTATAACCTGTTTATGGCAGGGGTCCACCAGATTGGTTTCCTTCTCTTAGGGGAGTGAGTCACACTCACAAATGTTATTATTTTTATTATTCACACTCCCAAATGTTATTATTTTTCTTGCGAGGTCAGTGTATCTCAGAGAAGGGGCAGTCATTGAAAAGTGGTGTTGCTGCTGTCTCAAACTTTCTGTTATGTAGTAATCTTCAGCCACAAAAACTCTCTATTAATTAAGCCTATAAAGCTCTACAGAGAAGTGGCTAATGAAACACAAGGCAAATGCCGACTTGAGCCAGCATGCTTAAGCAAATATGGATTAAGTTTGACAGATCAAACAAGTGAAAGTAAGCCATCTGCATAAACAAACCCAGAAAAAACTTTGCAGTGTGGAGGGTGTGATAGTCACTTCCTGAATTATGTTATACACTTAGTTCACTTAATAAAAATTGGCCTGTAAAATACATGCTACAAAATAATCAAATAGAAAACAGTAGGTAGTCCACAGCTGAGTGGAATATCCCTTATTGGAGCAGACAAACAAGTGATCCTATTTGAGTATAATGAAAAGCACCAAAAACATTCCTTATATATAATCAGGTTGTTTGGAGCAAGGAAGTAGTCACAGAGGGTGGTTCTGTTAAAAGCAGTAAAAGTATTAAAATCATTCCTTTAGCCAAGTCCCCCTTCCCCCTTAACAGCATAGTGCAATCAGAGACTGTGCTACCTAGCACTGAAATTAAAAAGCTAGAGACAAATTACAATCTAAGACCAGGTTAATAACACTTTGTATAGGCTAACTGTCGCTCTCCTACTTTGGAGACAATAGAAGAGTCTTTGTGGGTTCTGTTCAAGCAGCTTTATTTTATACAAACACATCACTGTAGAGGTTTACCGACTTTAACTTAAATAACTTATATACAAACTAACAACTGCGATGTGTGGCTGCGCTTACAAAATGACACTAGGGAGTGCACGTGTCTGGAAATTATATGTGCACGTACAGTCTTGACATGCTTCTTAAAGATACAGCACACTTCACTTGCAATCTGATGTACATCATCCCTTTTTGAGAACTAGATCTTATGACACTATCAGTCTATTTAGCATGCAGAAATCACAAGTAATTGTTTGTCATGCATTACACAATACTAAGTATACACACACACACACATATATATATATATATATATATATATATATATATATACATATATATATATATATATATATATATATATATATATATATATATATATATATATATATATATATATATATACACACACACACACACACACACACACACACACAATCAGGCCCACGTTGCTGGGTATTTCACACTTGGCTTTGATACACACCCATATTGTGTGACATAAAGTTGGGAATTAGATTTAGCAACTGGAACTGTCTCTGCAAAATGTTTGACATTTGGAATGTTTGGAACATTTTCTGGAATGGAATCAAAATTTTGAACACATTCTGGTATGGAAGCAGTGTCTGATTCACTCTTAAATTTGAAGTTTGCATCATTGAAACAATGCTGTGATGGTGATCATGATTCTGATACAGGAAGAAGATGTTTATGGTTCCTCCTATATTCTACACCTTCAGAATCTACCAAGTAGGATCTTGGCTTGGCACATATGCCTGTAATCTGTCCAATTCGATCAAAACCTTTCGTTGTCTGGATTCGTACCATCTCTCCTTCCCTCAATGGACGAAGTAATCTGCTCGATCTGTCATCCCCTAGATTTCTGGATATTACACTTCTTAACCACTTGAGCCTTGATGGTTTTACTGTTCTTAGGTTTAGGCTTCAATAAACTGGAAGTAATGGGTACCGCAGTTCTAGTTTGCCTTTCATGTACACCATTTTGAAATTGTACTTTTGCAATTTAAGCATCATTCTTTGTAATCTCGCTGGAGTAAATACATAGCCTTCTTTAGAATAGTAACTAGAGGTTGGTGGTCAGTCTCAGTCTGAATAGCTCAACCATAAATATAATCATGAAACTTAGAACATGCAAATACTATTGCCAAAAGCTCCTTCTCAATCTGAGCATACTGCATCTCAGTTTGGGTTAGTGCTCTAGATGCATTGGCTACTGGTTTGTCCTCTTGAACTATAACTGTGCCAGGACCAAATTTTGAAGCATCACAGGAAAGAGTAAATGGTTTGTTTACATCATAGTATCTTAATGTAGGTGGGGTGGCAATTTTCTGCTTAAGGTCTTCAAATGCCTTCTGGTACTGTTCCAACCATGATCATACAACATTGCTGTGCATTAGCTCTCTCAAAGGTGCTTTCAACTCACTGAAGTCTGGTATAAACTTGCCTAAATAGTTGACCATGCCTAGAAAATGTTGTACCACTTGTATATTATCTGGTGTTGACATCTCAAGAATAGCTGCTTGTTTGGTCATGTCTGGTCTCAAGCCTGAACTCATGAACAAGTGTCCTATGTAGGACACTGCTGGAAGTCTGAATTTGCACTTCAGAGGATTGAGCTTCAAGTTTACTTCACGTGCTCTGTCTAGAACTTTCTTGAGATTTCTATCATGCTCTGCTTCACTATTGCCTCCAACCAATAAATCATCTACTATTATGGCACAAGGAGAACCTGAAAAAATTGGCTTCATTACACGCTGAAAGACTTCACTTGCAGAATTTATTCCAAATGGCATCCTTAGGAATCTGTATCTGCCAAAGGAGTACTAAAGTAGTTAGAAATGAAAATTTGCGATCAAGCATCACTTACCCAAATGAACTCTTTGCATCCAAGACAGAGAAAACAGTGGCATTCGGTATTAAGGCTGCAACCTCTTCAATTGTGCGCATTGGATGATACAGTCTCTTTAATGCTTTGTTCAGATCTCTTGGGTCAATACATATTCTGATTTCATCTAAAACTATTATGTGAGCTGCTACCATAGATGACACCCATTCAGTTGGTTCTGTGACTGGACAAATCACACCTTGCTGTACCAACTTTATACTGCATGGCTATTAGAACTCTTTTTGTTGGTCTGACTTTGGGAATGACCTCTGGGTATAACTTCATAGAATACACAACTGGAAGTTTGCCTAACTTGTCATCAAAAACATCAGCATACTCTGAGAAAATTACTTCAGAAAAACTAGAACTTGGAAATGCACTTACATGATGGACTTCTTTAGCAAAAGAAAGCAGATTCATTCTTAAACTATCTTTGAGACCCATTAAAGATTGCACTGGTCTTTGGACTACATAGAATAACAAGTTGTAACTGTCCTCAGCCAAATAACATGAAAGCACCACTGAACCTTTGGTTTGAATTTCTTCACCTCCATAAGCAACAAGTCTCACACTACTGACTACATTGAGTTGTTTGTTCTCACTTTAGCAAATGTGTCTGCTGATATAACATTAAACTTTGAACCAGTGTCTACTTTAAGCTCTGTAGATTTTCCATTAATCTGAACAGTACAAAGCACCTCACTTCTCATTAATAAATTCACTGCACCAACACTTTCATCAAGCACTGATACACCATCTACATAGAAAGCTGTCTGCTTTGGCTCTACTTGATCAACTTGCTTCTTTGTGTGACCTTTCTTTACAACTCTGTGAGGCTTACTTGATTTACAAAACTTTTGAAAGTGGTTCTATTTTTTACATTTGTAGCATTGCTGACCATATGCTAAGCACTTCTCTCTTCTAGACTCATGATTTGCACCACAATTGCGACAGTTAACAATAAAGCTGGACTTGGGTTTTGCTGATTCATGCTTGTACTACATTGAGCTGGAGCACGGTCCCTTCTTAGAACTTGCCAGAAAACTACGTGTCTTCCCTAGAAATCTCATAGCTGCCACATGCTTGGACCTACTTTTGTCTGCCACATGTTGCATGCTATCTACATTGCTCTGGAGCCAACTAAACTCATGCTCTTGTCACTCACAAGCATATTCATGCGTTTTTCTGTCACCTCATGGATTTGACAAATCTCAATGGCTTTACTCAATGTCAAATGACTGCCCTCAAGCTGGCCCTCAGGCTGGCGTAGCTGGTCTCGAATCTCCTTTTCAAGCTTCCTATGCACCATGGCCAGGACCTGATGGTGTGTGACAGGTACCTCTCCGCCCCATCTCCCGGGGGGGGGGGGTGAGCCCCATCCCCTGCAGAGGTTCCACCTGAAGGTGGTGCAGGACCAACAAAGGAGAAGGTCCCAGGCTGGGCCCCAGAAGTGATGGTGTCTGGTGCCATGGCCAGCTGAGGGGGGACAAGTGAGTCTGCTGGGACTGGCCTTCCCATACGAGCTATGGTGTTGCAGTTTTAAGAAAGATATCAGTTAGTCATAGTCAACAGCATTCAGGATTAGTTATAACAGCATGCATAGGTATTCCCATTAACCCAAGACACCAGTTTACAACAGTTGCAGATCAAGCAGAACACATGCATATATGAGACAACAGTGGCCATTACAACAGCATGCAGGTTTCATTGATGGCAACAGGCCACCAATATGGGAGTATTTTAACATGGCACATGCATAGAACCAAATGTGAATATAAACCGATAGGACATATGTCCCAACAAAAGTTTGGAGTGTACACGTACCCATTGAGGTGTGTAATAAGGTTATTGTTGCATAAATAGAGGGGGTGTGAGAGAGATAGGTCAATTAACAACTAATATATCCCTGTAGTTTTCACAACTTTCTTAGTCACTGCAATGATCTGTCCCTTAAATGTATTATTACACTACCCAATGTCCTTACTTTGTACAATGGTATGTTTGTAGGTTAGTATATGCGTGGACTGTGTCTTACGTATAGTTCTCGCCTCTTACCTGTTATATATGTTGAGAAAATCATCGTTAACACTACCTGACAATTTCTACACATACTCCCAGATTCCATGCTTGTAGACAAGTTTGAAACGTGATCTGTGTTGTGCCTACAGTCTACATCTCTTACCTGTTATAGCTGTGGAGAAATATCTTTGTTAACAACACCTGACAAATACTACACATACTCCAAGATTCCATGTTGATGTTATACACATACCTAACAATCTGTTATTGCACACACTCTGGTCAAGGCTTGACAGGATGCAGGTGTTAATGTGACATATATTGAGAATTGCTGTCATACACTTTGGGTGAGATACTTCAATGACAGGTTTGTTTCCATATACATTCTCTTTTTATGTTCAGGTCTGACTATCCATTATATGTCAGTATAAGCTGCCTACATTTCTTGGATCATCACACTGATTTGTCAGGGGAACAGGTTACCGGGCAGCAGATTTGGGCCATTTATCTGGACATGCTGGACAGATCAGAGAAGTTGAGGGGTATGACTATGCATGCAGCTTGCTACCTGAACAGTCTGCCACAGTCTGTGCAGTTGATGGCTATGATTATTCTTACAGTGTACTATTTGAACATTCTGGCAAAGTCTGTACAGTTGTTGGGTCTAATTATGCATACAGCTTTCTGTCTGAACATTCTCGCAAAATGTGTACAGTTGTGGGGTATGATTATGCATACAACTTACTACCACTCCTGGGATTTGAATCCCTGCTTTGTCTGGTAAACATATTACAACTGACATCACAGTACACTGTGCTATCAGGGAAGTGGTGTAAAGCATTCCAATGGTTTTTGTCTAAGTCTTGCTCAGTTGTTCTATATGACTGACCTCTTGGGACTTCCAACATTGTTATACTGAACTTCCTACACATTTTAACTACGTTCAACAGTGTGGGAACACTGCTTAATACTACAGTACTATTTATAGAATGCAGCATTACAACAACATATGATAGCAGGATGTACACAAGCACTCCAGGGGTTATACTTTTATTTACAAGATATTACACCTTTATTTCCACGCAAACTATATGACAGTCTTCCTGCCATATTTTCTGGTGTATTCTGTACATCCCACACACAATAGACTTCTTTATTGGTACAACACTTTCCAGAACTGTTATATTTATTTGTTATGACAGTACATGCAGGAATATTACTAACCTGCCTCGCAAAGCAGCCTTTGCAGCCTAGCAGTATGGGCTTGCTGGTTTGCAGCCCACTCATCTGCAGCTGTCAGAGAAATAAAGTGATATTTAGCCATTACCTATCCATAGTATACACAAGCTAGGTAATCATTATCTACATAGTAGAATGGGTACTTAGTGCTGGGGCATCGGCCATCTGCCTTGCTTCTTAGATCCACTGTTCCAAGAGATCACCCCTCCACCGCTTCAGGTCAGCATGGTGATGCCTGACCTGCTCACCAGTCTGGGGGATACTAGTGGCACTGGTGAAGTCATGGGCAAGACTGTCCCAGGCCTCCACTTTATACTGAGAGCCCTGGTACTGGCCCTGCAGTAGTCTCTCCTCATGGTGTTTTACCAGGAGCCAAACCATGAATCTGGACTCCTGGGTGCCCGAGCACTGCACTCTAAATCGAGTGCCTTCTCAAATGCCAGCCATTCTGCCTACAGTAGAGAGCTGCAACCAGTTATGGGAATTATTGGTGCCTGTGGGGTTTAAATACACCTGATTTCCCACACTTTCCCATGATTGGATGGTTTTTAAAAGGCTAAGCTATGGGCACACCTGCTTACCTAATGTTGGCATTGCTTAAAGGGGCATGCCACTGGGCAGATTGAGTTAGATGGCCTACACATTGCTTACCCCAACTAAGCTGAGCTATGCAATGCTTAGCATTGCTTAATATTTAATTTGCATTATCTTTTCCTTTTGCCATTGATTTATTATTTGTTACATGTTATATATTTGTCTGGTATCCGTGATTCATGTGTACATACACTGTATGGGGTCCTGGGGACTTCAACACTTTATTACAATAACACCTCACATCTGGCCTTACTGCAGTTCACATATTTGTGTTATGTAGCAGGTTATACAACATCACACTGTACATAGATTCCTTTCACATATTCAGTTTGATTTCCTATGGTGAGGATTTGTTTGTTGAAACTTCAGTCTTATATACTGCTATGATGGCTTTGTGGTTAACTACTGTGACTGTAATGTACAGGGTCTTGGGTTCAAGTCTTGCAAAGGCTGTTTATTTTGTTACTGGGCAGAACATAGTCCATTGGATACAGAGTGGTTAAGGCACTTTAAAGCAGTTGTAAGTGAGTTTGTGCGTGTTTGCTAACAGTACTTTACTTCTGGTTACAATTTCTTACACTCAGCTTCTACTTTGCTTAATCTGTGTAGGCAATGCTTATCCCCATGCAAATGCACTTAAACACACTTACTAGTGCTTACATATGTGTACTACTGCTTATTTGTGCTTAAACCTGCTTACTAGTGCCTTATTCATTATGACACTGACACTTCACATGTGCATTTCCTGCAGTACTCCAGTTCATAAATATATGTTTTTTAGTGGGTTTTGCAACATAAATATTGTTTATAAAGTGCTTTGCCATATAAAATGGACTGTGCTGCAGTGGGACTTGAACCGGGAATGCCTGCTCGTTAGGCGAATGCTCTGCCCACTACGCTATTGCTGCACTGCTTCATTTGCATATATTTTCTTTTTTATCCTCTTCAGCCTTTTAAGCTGCTATAACTGTAGCTAAGCAATGGGCACACCCATGCACCTACGGTTAACTGTACTTGGATTTAAAAAAAAAATAAAGGGGTTTCTTCATTTGATTTTTATGTACTGTTGCTGTAGTACACATGGGGGACTGTTGGGGATATCAGGACACCTATGAGTGATCTCGCTCATTTCTTAACACTTTCTGCTGTTCTACATTGCAGGAGTGTGGTTATTCTGAGAGCTCTGATCTCAGACACGCGCCCTGTACTCATACACACTCCGTGTAAGCCTAGAAGCTCGAGCAGCATGCCTTGTTAATATGCATAGCGTGCTGACGTCCTGCTCCTAAATGGGTGTTTCCGTGCAGGACTAAGCTAGTCATGCATAGAAGATTAGTGAATCCAGCGGACTGTCTCATCACCTGCAACTACACAAAAGACACACTGGCTTTAAATCTCAAATTATTGACCATGTGAACCTTTTGGACCTGGAAGGAGACATCCCTAATCTTTTAGAAAAGCATGAACTACTGTGGCAGCTGAAACTGAACTCTTTTAGAAAATGGGGGCTTAATTATTATTGCTCCATAAAAAGCATACTAGAACTCAGAAAACTGCCCCACTGTTTAAAAGACTATTAAAAGACTGATATGGGACTGATTAATGCTGACTTTACTTGCTTATATTGTGTTTAAAAGCAAATATCAAACACTCTTTACTTCTTTTAGCACTAACTTACACTGTTATAAAGGACATACTTTAGGTGGCTCATTCATACATTAATAACTTTTGATGGCACCACATTAAATGCTACTTTAGATTTTAAATTGAACACTTTTGTTACACTTTTGCTTTTTAGGCAGTGAATGTCTGATAGGGCACACAATTTGCATGGGTCTAGTCTTTTTCTTTTTCTGTTTTAAAAGTTGCAATTACTCTTGAGTGCACTTAAACACTCATACTAAGTATTTTCTTAGTTAGATGCCACACTTTAACAGCTCCCTATGGCCTTAGTGCTTTATTTATCACTGTATTTCCAGCTTAGCGATTATTTTTATGGTTTTCATCCTACTTAGGTTTTCAGTTGTAGAGCTATACCTATGTTCATTCATATTATGATTTGTTTTTGACACACAAACCTGATGAAGTATTTATTTGATATGAAAGTGATCTTTGTTAAAAGTTGTATATTTATTCTGGTAGATGTTTAGTGGAAAATCTTTTTGTTAGTCAGTCAGTCAGTTTTTTTAGTTAGTTAGTTTCTTAATTAATAAAGTTTTGGATTAGTTGATTAGCCTATACAGTAGACTGCCTCTTACCTGGCCTCTCTTTAACCAGCCATCAAATTTCTGCCATAACCCTAGCAAAAGACAACAGAGAAGAAAAACATTTCCTCCTCCTCTGGGCTAAATAATGACAGACATTTTAGTTTTAGACTTCATATTCATTAGAAAAATGCCTACTAACACAAATCTTGTTATTCTATTTGATTTATAACATAAATGCTATTTTATATGCATTTTCTGATTAACAAGCCATTTGTTTATCCAGTCAAAGGTCCAATCCCAGCGAGACCAGATAAGAGGGAGTCTACTGTACAAAGTGTTAATAAACTGATCTTAGATTGTAATTTGCTTCTAGCTTGTTAGTTTCAGTTTTAGGTAGCACAGTCTCTGATTACACTATGGTGTTAAGGGTGAAGGGGGACTTGGCTAAAGGAATGAGTTTAATATTTTATTGCTTTTAACAGAACCACCATCTGTAACTACTTCCTTGCTCCAAACCTGATTATATATGTTTTGATGATTTTCATTATATTCAACTAGGATCACTTGTTTGTGTGTTTCAATAATGGATATTCCACTCAGCTGCGGACTACCTACTCTCTTCTATATGATTATCTTGTAGCATGTATTTTACAGGTCAATTTTTATTAAGTGAACTAAGTGCATAACATAATTCAGGAAGAGAACATCACACTCTCCATACTGCGAAGATTCCTCTTGGTTTGTTTTGGACCCAGTATAGGTTGCATAATGGGTTTTTCTAAGAGGAATACCATGGAGTTCTTTTTTTTTAAGCCATCTGCATACATGCTTTTTAATTGGAAGGAATCAGTACAGGTACCAGTTGTCAGAAATGCCATGACATAGTGTTATATTAATGGCTCAAATTTGTGATAATAGGTTTGAGAAAAATTTGGAATGGATGTTGTGCAGCCATACTGTATAACAGCATTTTGGGTAGTTGGTAGGTTAGAAGGGACAATGACGTTTGTATTTATAGATGTCATATTGAGAATTTCTCCTTGTAATGCACTCTTTTGCAGGTTTTTTTATCCCTCTATTTTTCAAAAACATTCTTGTGCTTACCATAAAAAAGTATACTATTTCAGTGAAAGGTTAGTCTTGTCACTTTGTACCATATTTAATTTAAAAATTAAAAGGCAAGGAGAATATCTGTCATATTCATGTTAGGCCCTGCTTTGACCTATGCAGGATTTACAAGATTTCAGTGTTCAAGGTGTTCAGTTTTCTTTACTATCTCAGATCACCCGGAAAATACCCATAACTTTCCTTTTTAAACATTCAAGCAAAACATAAGTAAGAGCTACACCAATCTCTAAACCATCATCAAAACAGATAAACAGTTTGAAAAAAAAAAAGAATTTACAGTTTCATTGTTTAGGTCATTTCATGCAAAACAGTTCTGCTGTTGTCCGTGTCAGTCTTATTGTCCCTAGTCCAAAAAACAGTTAAGTGACTCGCTTAGAGAAATACAGTCAGCAAGTGGCAATGGAAGGAATCAAACCCTGTGTCATTGTCTACAGGAAGCAGCTGTTTAACAGCGCTGAGCCTCAATCTTCTGCAATAACTGCCAGACAACTCCTCTAAATATTAAGACAGAAAGTTAAAGAGCCAGTGAGGGTCCTACCATTGTAGATCCCAGCAGAGCCTCAGTCTTTACAGGGTTGAAATTCAACTGAGTAGGAGCCATCCACAGAATCCACACAGGCCTCAAAGCTACTGAAATCTGGCATTTGATCCTCATAGGAAGAGAGGGGTAACTGAAAAGGATCTGTCATGAAAATCTGATATGTAAGCCACTGACTGCGCACACAGACACACACGCACACACACACACACACACACACACACACACACACACACACACACACACGCGCGCGCATACGCCCACACGCGCACACGTGCACACACACACACACACACACACACACACACACACAAAACACACACTTGCACACACATAGATCTATTTGTGTTTCAATCTCTCTATTTTTCCATCTGTATGTATTTACAGAGGCAAACCCACTGTAAAGCCTTCATGTCAGTGATCATTTTGCCATTCCCTTATTTAAATATACTAACTCCAAGGTTGCAGAAGATACATGGAAAAATGAAGCATCTTGCAAGTATAGAAGCTGCAGTCTCACAGTACTGTAAAAACAAATATACCATCAAGCAGTAGTTACTTTATAGAATTTTGATCTAGGAGAAAAACTCAACATGATACTGTTTGTAGAACACTATATCATCAGAATAACATAGCTAAAATTCTACACCGATTTTAATCCTATATGAGTCAGTAAATAGAACCAGTCTATGCAGAAACCTCAAGTTTCGGAAAATTGTTCTACAGAAAGTACCTCTCTGGAGCATTCTCTTACCACCCCCATACTGAAACTATAGCACACATATTCCCTGAATACCCTTATATTTTCCTGTTTGTTGCTCACCACTTAAGTGCATAATGACTGTGCTGCCTATTATCAAGATTTTGCTAAACCCTCTCTGCTGACTTTAGGCAACTAGGAAATATACCAGCCTGTCAACTGCGTTTCTGCATCCAGCTGACATCATTGGAATCACTAGTCACTTTCTGCAAAGATAAATCTATAGCCTTACACAACTCCATTTTGGCTAACTCCACTGCTTTAGATAATGAAGTATCTGCAGCCCTGCATCAACTTCCACAGCTGTTTTATCACCTACTTAGGACCATGGATTGCCACTCTATCTGCCTGAGAATCTGATACCATCTCCAGGCACAACAGCTCCTCATTAAGCAAGCCACGCATTGCCACACTCTTTACTATGTTTTTAATGTTGCAGTATCATTAGGAAGGATGTTCTGCTTTAAATGTGACAGCTACATTCTTATTAAAGATAGTGGCAACATGATTGGGACTCAGGAATTGAACCCTTGACTTTTGTGAATATAGTACACTCTAATTTCTTAATCATAGCCAAAAGGCCAAGAAGTGACGTAAGAAAGACCAAGATCAGAGCTGGCAGAGCTGTGATTCCTCACAGAGGAATGTTTAATAAAATAAATAAATAAAAATAACACAGGCACACATCAGTGCAATATTTCTTTCCTTCCTTTCATTGTCAGAATGGCTGTTTAGTCAGAGCGTGATTATTACATCAACTGACAGCTCTTGACAACTCCTGATAAAACACATAGTAAGAGCTGCACTTTAGAAAGCAGATAAATCTCTACAGTCTTTTGTGAACTGTTTCTGGATGTCAGCTATCACCCTGCATGAGATTTTGAGATAACCACAGCGCTAGGCATATGAGCATTATCAAGAGTGGGGTGGGGGGTGGGGGGCTTTCTTAGAAAGGATCAACAAACAGAATACAAATGTCATGTTCTATGGGTGCTCGTAATGGACACAATTTGTTTTCATTCAATAGCAGAGTGAATCGCTGTGAACAGACTTGTAGACAGAAATGAGACATACACACAACAGATACCCTAAAGGGGAGCTTGGTCAATAGATTCAGAATGATGCAGGTCTTGCTGGACTGTAATGTGACCAGATCAGCTGCACTGCCATTCTCTTCATTTCTAGGTCAACAAGTGACAATTGTAAATGATTTGACTGGCTGCTGTAATTAGTGCATGTTCACACTTCTTACTCTCCTTTATTTCTCAGTGCAGTGAACTAAATGATTAAAACACCAAGTATGACACATGCCTGATATTGCCACTTCCTGGGAAACAACAAGATAATTTCCCAATGCCCGGGACAAATTTTCCATAGACTGTGTAAATACCATCTCAGGATTCCTCTAAAAACAGAGCATAGGTCTAGTGGGATCTATATGGTCAACAAAAAACGAATGCCTAGTCAATTCTGTGGAATAGAAGGATAAAGCCCTGACTGTGACACAGATTAACCACCATTAACTAGTAATCCATCCATCTACAACCTCTTTTCCCCATTTTTGCACATGGGGTCATGGTGTCACTTCAACAGTGACAGTTATCTAGGGCCAAGGTTTACACCATCGGCAGGCTAGCCCTGCCACGGTAGTTCAGCCAAACCATACACTTGCACACACACTCAATCGTAGGGCCAATTCAGAATGTCCAGTCCACTTACTGCATGTCTTTGGAATGTGGGTGGAAACTGGAGCACCCAGAGGAAACCCACTCAAATACAGGGAGGACATCAGACTCCACACAGAAAGCACCTCAGCCAAGACTTGAACCAGGGAAAATCTGCAAGGTGACAAAGCTATCTGCTGCACCACTGTGCTGCCCAACCCAAGCACGAATGAGCTGACTAGAAGGGTGGTATTGAGTGGTCAAGACCGATTCAGCCATCTTGTGAAGGAGAAAGGTGGTTCTGAATGCTGCATCGGAAACACCTTTTGGAGAATCGATGAATGACAGGAAGATTAATTTTCTGGAATATATATGCAGGTCAATGCAAGGCTGCACACCTGTACAGCATGTCTTTGAACACAAGGTTAGAAGCATGCCCATGCAGGTGGAGAATGTAATAGGATTGTCGGCAGTGTAAGCATTCACATCAGCATGTGAGTGACAAGGGAAAGGGATAGGAACCTCAAAAAAAAGAAAGAAAGAAAGAAGGAAGCTCCTTTTTCCATGGATAATATCCATGGCACTTATCTTTTGCCCTCTTGCCCCTTCTCCCTGCCTCGATCATAAGTTGAAGTACCATGAGGCAAATCCCGCCCCATACCTCTCAACCTTGTAGTGCAAGAAATCAGGACAAAGTCTAAAATAATGGGGGGGGGGGCAAAGGCTAAAAAATAGGGACATATTTTAATTATTGCACTTATAATCTTAGTAAATAAAATTACATCACTTGTGTTAGCATGTATTTTCTGAAAGATATTAAGTCTGAAATTCAAATGTATTCCATTATTTAGTAGGTACAATAATCAATGATTTGCTAGAAAACCATAAGTTTTATAAGGAACAGACCAAAAATATGAGCCAAAAATCTGGACAGTCTTCAAAAAATTGTACATTTGAGAGGTATGTCCTGCCCACAGGAATGGGAAAAAATGGGTGCATAGAATTTCAGGGGAGATGAATTATCTGTGATGGGGAATAAAAATAAATAAATAAGCATTTGCAAGGCATGTGCATACACAGCTTGCTAGGTCCATGAGCAGTATGTAGTATCACAAATATTTAACACCAGTCAGTGAAGTACATGCACTAATGAAAATAAGTCTGTACATTTGTAAAATAGCAGACAAAGGTGTGGCTAAAGGCACACAGTTTTTTTAAGTTTCTATATCCTTTAGTATAGTCAATCATTTCTCCTTCATAACTGATTGAAGCTTCATGGTTATTTCCTAACTTGGCCAGTAACTATCGGAGCTGTAGAATACAGCCATTTATGTGGTTAGATTCAGTACCTGTACATTTAATGTGGGCATTCAATCCAACTATCAGTTGTAAGATTCTGTAGTTTATCATTTTGTTTGCAGCCAAAGCAGGAAAACTTTGTAGTAATAGAACTCTAATATAATATGAAGATAAAAACTATTTCTGTTTTCTCCATATTTCACTGAGAAGGCCCAGTGCAGATTCTAATACTAGAAAATCTGCAGAAGAATACAAAGTATCAGTAGCCTGCATCTAAGACTAAAGCTGTCATTGTCAATGATACAAAGTATCAGTAATCTGCATCTAAGGCTAAAGTTGTCATTGTCGAAGATACACAGTATCAGTAACCTGTATCTAAGGCTAAAGTTGTCATTGTCAAAGATATAAAGTATCAGTAATCTGCATCTGAGGCTAAAGTTGTCATTGTCGAAGATACAAAGTATCAGCAACCTGTATCTAAGGCTGAAGTTGTCATTGTCGAAGATATAAAAAGTATCAGTAACCTGTATCTAAGGCTAAAGTTGTCATTGTCAAAGATACAAAGTATCAATAATCTGCGTCTAAGGCTAAAGTTGTCATTGCCGAAGATACACAGTATCAGTAACCTGTATCTAAGGCTAAAATTGTCATTGTCAAAGATATAAAGTATCAGTAATCTGCATCTAAGGCTAAAGTTGTCATTGTCGAAGATACACAGTATCAGTAACCTGTATCTAAGGCTAAAGTTGTCATTGTCAAAGATATAAAGTATCAGTAATCTGCATCTGAGGCTAAAGTTGTCATTGTCGAAGATACAAAGTATCAGCAACCTGTATCTAAGGCTGAAGTTGTCATTGTCGAAGATATACAAAGTATCAGTAACCTGTATCTAAGGCTAAAGTTGTCATATCAAAGATACAAAGTATCAATAATCTGCATCCAAGGCTAAAGTTGTCATTGTCAAAGATACAAAGTATCAGTAACTTGTATCTAAGGCTAAAGCTGTCATTGTCAAAGATACAAAGCTGGATATTGGCCAGTCATTGTCACCCTTATTAGGCCCAACAGTCACCTATTGTGGTTGTTTCCATTTCAGGTATTTGGGGGTTCTGGCAGGACCTACAACCTTCATCTTCTTAACACGGCTCTAAGTAGAAATAAGGCTTTAGAAAGTCTGATCATGGATTCATTGCATAGGTGCTTCCTTATTCTGTATACTTTGGTACCACAACTGTTATAGTTCAGATCATATTTTTGATTCTGGTCAATGTATATGCCTTACTGTTTAAGAGACTAAGCTGTTGGGAATAACATAATAACTGGGGAGCCAATAGCTAAAGAGACAGAATTCTCTCATTTTTAGATTGGTATCAACCCTCTTATTCTCATTGTGTAAATTGGACTGCAGTGTCAGATCAACAGTGACCAAATCACCTCGAGCTGATATTCAAACCACCATCTGGCTAGCCTTGATGCGGTCTCATCTTTAGAAGGCTTAGGATTAAAAAGCATACATTCAATTTTAGAGCCAAGCACTAAGACTGATGCCTGAAGGCAGTACTGCAGGAACCTGTAAAACATAAAGCTTTTGTTGCATGCCTTGCATTGATTAATCTTTGCAAGCCTGTATACTGCCTGAAATTTCAGCCACTTCAGTGTCGCCAGGTACAGATGCCTGATGAATACTTTTGGAAATCAAGGGTTAAAAGGAATGAGATAAGTTCCATCTCACAAGGAATGTTTTGTCTCAACATTTCAGGATAACCAAACAAGATATAATTTTTTGATGCCTAGGCTTAGTGTTGCTAAACCGAAGGGGTAATTAACAGTAGCTAATGCTTTTGAAAAATAATAGAAAGAGGTGACCTACATATTTTCTTGATTTTAATCACTGTTGGCAATATTAAGGTATAAGTATCGTATTTAGCCTCAAATCCTCACTGTGACAGTGAGGAGGCTTTTTGTCTCAGATGAATTACTGAAATTATTTTTTGTGGGGTAATTTTGTGAATGCCTAAAGGATTGCAACAAGTAAGAAATCTAATCTTGTTAGACTGACTGCCTTCACAGAAGATAAGAAACTATTGTTTTCTAATATTTTTAGTAAAGTATCATTCAGTGAAGGTGCGATGAATGAGGCTGGTTATTTGGGAGGTTGACAGGTGCATTTGCTCACAGTTTTACTAATTATATAGCTATAATCTGTCAGCTGAAAGGCACAATTAAAAAAAAAACTTTTAAGGTAGTGTTTCACTCCGTAAATGTTAACTTTAGACAGTGAATAAACACAGTAAGTGGGTTATAGGAGCAGTTGTTTGTATAATCAATGTAGTCATTTGGCTTTTGCAAAATATATTGCTGGAGTATGCATGGGAAGTTAGAGCTACTGCAAGATCTGTTTATTTAGATAGAGACTTGTGGAAATGGAAACATTAGGAGATTCTCTTCTAGGATGTCTTTGAAGATCAGTTAACTTCAGATTTATAAAGAATTTTAATTGCTTGTAAGATATTTGCATCTGCATGTATAGTTCTTTGTAATTCATTGTAATAGGTTAAAATATTACTGCAGATGGATAGAATATGATTGCAATGGCACAGAGGCACAGTATTTACCAGTACTGCCCCACAGAGCTTGGTTCCCCAGGTTGGTTCTTGGCTGTATTTGAACCTTGCATGTCTTCCTTCTGTTTGCGTGACTTTTCATCACATATCCTAAAAAGGTGCCACAGGTGAATTGGTGATCCTCCATATTTCCCATAGGTGTGCATGCTGTGCATTAGTCTGCATGTGTGTCCTGTGGTGGGCTGACATCCCAAACAGAATTAGTTTCTGCCTTGGGCTGTTTAGGAGTTATGATAGGCTGTTGCTCCCCTGTGTTCCTGAACTGGATTAAGTGAAAGACTAGAAAACTGAAGAAGAGTACAAGTCATTTTTAGATTGGGCTCTGAGGACTTACAAAAGTTATAAAATAATAAAGGGTATTGCCTCCACTGAAAATGGGCACTTTCAGGCCCAGTGGACTTCCCCGGTAATCAAACTGAAAATAAATAAACAAATAAATAAAATAAAAATAGAGCTCAGTTGCAGTTTAGGATGAACTATTCAAAAGTACATTCACTGAAATGTTTCACACAACTGTTTTTAACGTATGAGTTTTTATAACATGAGCTTTTCTAAACAGGAATATTTTAGCAATATTCCATGAATGACCTTGGATAAATGTATCCATAGCTGTTGTAATTTGATCATTAGGACAAAGCATATTCACCCACAGAGTCTGCTAAGGTGCTTACAGTTTTAAGTTTACTTGGAGCTGTGGTTAAAATCTAGGCATGAATCCTATTTTTGTCACTGGATTTGTCATTTCTTGTTAGGTTTCTAATAAAATGGGGCAAACCATGAAGTTTAAACTGTGTATGGTAGTAAGGGCCTTTGTTACTTCATTGTTTTAAGTTTAGATCGCCTAGAAGTGTAATGCCAGTTTTGTACTGCGGTGGTGCTGCTGCGGTAGCATTGTCGCCTCACAGTAAGACGTTGTCCCGTTCGATTCTCAGCTAGAGCGTCTTCTGTGTGGAGGCATGCGTGAATGGGCGTACCTTCGTAGAAGGTTGTGTGTCAGGGCCGGCAACTCGGCACATAAAAATCTACTGCCAATCATTAGCAGATCGGAGTTCCACTGTGGCAACCCCTAACCAGGAAAAGCCGAAAGACACAACAAAATAAGCCATTAAGGTATCCCTTCTCCTAGGTTTTGAGAGTACTGCAGGAGGATATTGGTGCATGTTGTTTTGCCTGACTTACTCAGTGGGAATGGTTTTGAGAGTACTGCAGGGGGGTATTGGTGCATGTTGTTTTGCCTGACTTACTCAGTGGGAATGGTTTTGAGAGTACTGCAGGGGGGTATTGGTGCATGTTGTTTTGCCTGACTTACTCAGTGGGAATGGTTTTGAGAGTACTGCAGGGGGGTATTGGTGCATGTTGTTTTGCCTGACTTACTCAGTGGGAATGGTTTTGAGAGTACTGCAGGGGGGTATTGGTGCATGTTGTTTTGCCTGACTTACTCAGTGGGAATGGTTTTGAGAGTACTGCAGGGGGGTATTGGTGCATGTTGTTTTGCCTGACTTACTCAGTGGGAATGGTTTTGAGAGTACTGCAGGGGGGTATTGGTGCATGTTGTTTTGCCTGACTTAGTGCGAATGGTAACTTGAATTGTTTGCCTGCTTTTTTCAGCAGGAAACTAAAAGACATCAAGGGTTGTGTTGCTGTTACTTCTCACAAATAATTGTTATACAACTAACTTATATATGTCTGAATAACATGTACTCAGAAATTAACATTTCGGAGTCAGAAACATGCAGCTTTAGCTAGGTTTAGATTAGTACCACATATGTTAAATAAGTGACTGCATGTTATTGTTCAATTATATTGCAAACATTATAGCATTTTATGTAGATAAGATTAGACCTATATTTAGTTTTTTAATATGCTCCATCTGACCACAGTGCCTAACTAATGGGTGCTGTAATGACCGATTCATTCTCACAGGGGCAAAAACCTTGCAGTTTATTTCCTCCACTAGGGGTGAGGGTCAAGTGTGCTAGAAATGTTACCATCATCCATGTAGGGGATTGGGGTTTTGCGTTATAGTCTTATGCCCCCCCCAACACATGCAAGGTGCAGGAGTGCAGTGAGCCAACACAAGTGATATAGCTGTCAGAATCCATACTACCTTCATTATAATAAGTACCTCTACATGTTCTCTGTTGTCCACCAGAGAATCTAATATGCAGGATGCACCCTATGTGATCACCCACCTTTTTCCTCCAATCAGTTCCTCCAATGCCTGGGCTGTAATCATACTTGGATCACACAGGCCGCAGTCAGGGCCTTATCACTCTGTGCTGGGGAGCCAGTTTAGACATTTTTTCTATGGATCATTTTAGATCACTGAATGTCCTAAGATGGCTGAATGTCTCAACTCCTTAACAATGGGTATTGTTCCTACATTTTACTTATTAGTATGCTTTAAAAGTTTTTGAGAGATTGCAAAAGATATGAGCTTTGCTAAAAAATGGAAAATTAGCTTTTCTAGTGATGAAGCTTAAAATTCTACAGTTTAAATCTAAAATGTCATTAAAACATGAAGGAAATGTTGTTTGACATATGAAAATTATGGTACACCTTGAGTGACAAAAGTCATAGGATTCATGCGTTTCAAGGCAGTTTAGTCTTGTGATCATTAACCCTTTGCCAAAATCCACTCTCATGCTGTACCCACTTTATGTACGAGGATTATGCCATTTAGTCCCAGGGTAAATTTGAGGGTACCCATTCAGTAATTTGGGTGTTTTAAGGATGATAATATGTGACATAGCCTACCCTCAAAGCATAGGGGGGATTGCATAACAAATCAGTCTGTCCATTACCTTCTGTTTATCTGTTGGTGAGGATTTAAGTCCTTGGTTCTTGTGTTTGCTAAGCTTAGACTTATGGATATGCAGGGCATCAAAGGACAACATGATCTGTAATGGCCAGACTGCCCCTCAAGAGTTGAGGAGATATTGAGTAAAGGTGGCTCCTTGAGTATGAAATCTTCTTAGTTAGGAACTTCAGGGGCTTCTCTAGTTGTTTCATATGTCAAGTGAGGTACATCCTAAAAGGGGCATTATACTGTGTAACTAGTCTAAACAGTGGTGAATATAAAGGAACGATGACATCTTTAGATCTGGATTATATAATGATGGCTATTAGTTGTACTAAGTAGAAGGATTTTCTGATTGCAATTATTACATAATGATCGGTGTAGAGGGAACTGTCAAACCAGTTACCCAGGGCCCTTACTATGGCATTATTGCCTGTACTGTATATATATATATATATATATATATATATATATATATATATATATATATATATTTTTTTTTTTTTTTTGGTAAGGGTAGTTTGCCAAATGAAATGACACTATTCTTTTCACATTTAATTTGAACTTAGTTTCAGTGCAGATGGTTATTAACTAGGCTAAGTTCTTTCTGAAGGGTACAGGTGGCAGAGTGGGTCTTGACAATAACACCCAATTTTCAGTCACCTGCAAACTTAGTTAACCAGACGTTCTTGTTCTCCATTTGGATATCAGAGAACTAAATGCTGAAAAAAAGAGGATCCAGTACAGATCCTTCGGAGACTGCACTAATTAGCCTTATACTTTCAGACGAGGCACTTGCCACATGAACAATGTAGATTCTGTCTTTTAGTCAGTTTGCTATCCATCTTGCCACATAAAGATGTATACCTAAAGCATTTAGCTTACTTGCAATGTGTACAGTACATAGGATAGTCAAATGCTTTGGCCAGGTCAGGATACACTGCATGAACAGCACGACCACCAACAACCTTTGTTACCTTCCTGAAGAAGTTAAGGATCTTGCTTTATAAGGTTGACTTGCTGAGGGTAACCTAATGAGATTTTTGATATCATAATTGAAAAGATTAGTTATGATATGCTTCATTGTTTGGTAAATCATGCTCATGAGGCTGATAGATCTATAATTACCAGGATTCATGGTCGGGGCCACTCTTGTGGAGCGACATCACCACTGTGGGGTGCTATAATTCGGGAACGAATCTTGTGGCTAAGCATAAGGTAAATAAACCATTTTATGAAAGCTTTGATAAGGCCATGTTTCATGCCATTTATTAAACATCCATCTAAATTATTAGGTCTCACAGAGAAGTATTTTTTGTCTTTAACCGCACCTTCAAGACATGTTTCTTGGTGGTGATAATAAGGGGTGCAATGGATTTCAATACATGTGGAGTTTGGAGTTTGAATAGTTGTTTTGCTGTTGAAGTTTGTACTAAACTTGTTTTCTCGTACATTCAGTGTCTGTTGGCTTGGAGTGGGTGGTCCTATTTAAGATAAGTTCTGAGCATTGCTGGGTGGTGTTTGTTAGTTTCCTAATGTAGCTAAAGAAGAACTTGTAGTTATCCTCAGTTTCAGTAGCAAGCCTAAGTTCATGGGCTGTTTTACTAAATCTGATAGCATTTTTCAGTTCATTGGTAATGTTTCATATACCACCTTTGTTATAATGATATATAATTTAATTTTTTTCCCTTTTGTTTATTTATGCTGGTGGACCAATATGGTGGGTTTTTTTGAATTTCCCATTGTATTTTACTCCTGTTGGGATTGATAATTTTATGATTTGTCTAACTGATGTCAGCATCCAAGATGGTGCCCTCCTAGGTGAATTTTGAGATTTCTGTCATATAATTATTATATAGTTTTCCCATTTTAAATCCTTGAATTCAGAGATGTTGGTTTCATGGGCTTTGGAGATTTTGAAGTCAAAAGTCACAAGTTTATGATCCGACTTAAGTGCGGAAGGAGAGACAAGTAGAATAACACATGTTGAAGGTACATTCATGAGGAACAGCTCTAGAATATTAATGTCCTCTGGTAGGTTTAGTAGCTATCTGTTCCAAGGAATTTTTGTTAAGTAAGTCAAAGAATTTTCTGGGTGTACCCTACATTTGAGGTATAGGTGCTCCCGGTGATTGTAGAGCAATTAAAGATTTCAAAAATAATGACATTTTTGTTAATAAAGAGCTTTAAAATGCTTTCAGGAGTCTTACATAATTGTCTGGGGGTATGTCAGGTGTCCTGTTGCAGGCTGTAAGTTAGCAGTGTGTCTTATTTTTGGTTATCTGATGTTCTATGTGCTCTCTTTGTGGGTCTAGTGATCCAAATTGTCAATAGTTGTGCATGTGGATGGGTATCCTGGCTGGGATTAGTTTCTAGCCTTGTGTCCTTAGAGTGCCATGCTAGGCCTTTGACACTGAGCTGGGTAATGTGGGTAATCACTGACAATGAATGAATGAATGAATGAATGAATGAATGAACAGGTGTTATTACAAATGAGAAATGTTCGGATTAGAGGAGTAGCATGGAGAGTTAGTTATTTTTAAGGGCACATCTGAAGACAAGGTTCTTGGAAGGATCTGTATTTCCCACATAATGAAAAATTAGGTAGTATTGTTAATGGGATGGAATAAAGTTTAGTGTAACCTATGAGGTTATGGAGAGTAAATGAAAAATCAGGCGATAATATTAATGGGATGGAATAAATTTCAGCGTAACCTATGTTGTTCTGGAAAGTAAATGAAAAATTAGGTAGTGATGTTAATTGGATGAAATAAAGTTTAGTGTGACCTATGGGGTTATGGAGAGTAGGTGAGCTGAGAAGGGTAGAGCAGGTGGGGTATAAAAAGTGATGGGCTAGAAGTCAATTATAAATGTATTAAAAACAGTAACATGAGGACATGAAATTGTTGTAGATGGGGTAGTGTGGTCCCCCAGCAGTACTACTAATGCCAGTGATAGCCTGTAATCTATAGCAGGGTTTGTGTCAGACTGTGTCATCAGCATGTAATAAATTACAGGGCTATGTAATAAATTACAGGGCCATGTAATACATTACAGGGCTGAGATAAAAGGGTAGAAGGACATGGAACAGGAAGGCACAATATCTAGTGACGATACTGAATGGGTGACTTCCCAGTCAATAACTTTAGAGGGAGGAAATCCTTTAATTCAGGATTTAGGAGACTTCGTGCACACTGTAATGGCTGGGAAGAGAAAAGAGAGAAAATATGAAGGATGCAGAAAGGGTCACACAATAATGAAATAAGAAAGAGCCGTAAAGAGATGCCACAAGAGGAAGAATGTGAGTATGTACAGATCAGTGGCACAAGCATTAAAAAAAAATAAAAAGCAGCTTAGATAATACGTGGCACAGTTGCTTGATGGTTAAGATCACTCAAGAATCAGAGTGTGTGTGTGTGTGTGTGTGTGTGTGTGTGTGTGTGTGTGTGTGTGTGTGTGCGTGTGTGTGTGTGTGCATACGTGCATACATGTGTGCATTTGTGTGTGTGTGTGTGTGTGTGTGTGTGTGTGTGTGTGTGTGTGTGTGTGTGTGTGTGTGTGTGTGTGTGTGTGTGTGTGTGTGTGTGTGTGAATAGTGCAGCTAGGATGGAGTGAAAGGGCCAGCTGCCCTGGAACAATATATTAGGGGGTGCAGTCAGCAAATAGCAATCAGTTATTACTGACATTTAAATACTAATATTACATTTGTCTTCTCTAGTGAAGCTCTTTAGCACTTCATCTATGTCAAAAATTGTAGAAGTGTGCTTCATGTGTGGACTGTAGCAGTTGTAAAAAAGGAGTGGAGTTCTTTTTTTTTTAATCCCAGAACTGCATTAGCACTCTGAGGAGCTTTTTTTTCAGTGTTGAGAGGGAAGCACCAAATTGGGTGGATGGCACTGGACACCAAAATAGCTAGCTATGAAAAACATCAAGACTTACAATATGTCTCACAAAAATGTGGCATCTCAGAACATTGACTTAAAGAACAAAAATAGAATTTTTACAGAGGGTGTGATGTCCCCTCTCTGGGCCAGTGATCAAGGAGCCTCAAACCTTACCACTGACACTGGTGGGAGATCATTTACTTTGAGAGAACTAGATATACACAGTATTTTCAGATGCAGCTCTCTGCACCAAGTACAATTTCCCTTAAGAGCACATAGGGAACATAGTCAGCCCAGGGTCTGGATTTCTTTATGTCTCTCTCCCTCCAGGGTCCAAATAAGGCTTCCCACTAGCACAGCTATAGGGTTAAGTCCACAGCTAAGTGTCCAAGCCAAGTTCTCCAGCACACTCTCTGTGAAAACAGTGCTTTGTGTCCTTGCTCCAAGTAACTGACACACACATTGTGAGATTTGATTTTCATACACACACACACACACACACACACACACACACACACACACACCTGGCAAAGATTTAACCACTGTGCCCTCTTCTGCCCGGACTATATGGTAGTTATCACTGCCACCAGATTCTCCCCGAGCCAGCTACTCTAAGGACCTTGCAAAGGGTATCCTATTATACTGTGCAGTATTAAACTAATACATATGGTAGTAGTTAACCTCACAGCAATATTCTCAGGAGTGGCCCCACAGTGTCACTAAATAAATATAAGCACTCTCAAAGGTTAAATAGTTTCTAAAAGGGCAAGCCATAATAAATGTTTTGAATATATTTAATAATAAATAATAAAAGAACATGAAAATACTGAATATATATTTGCATCAAACCACAGAGTTCAAATCACAGGAGATATTAAAAAATAATACTAAAGACAGACATACAAATGCAGAAAAACAGTAATAAACTAATCTTGCTATATACTCTTGACTGATCTAAAGAAATTACTGTTCCCTAACACCTTACTTGGGCAAGGCAAGATGAAACACGTGAATAGTCCTTCTAGTCAGACTCCCAAACAGAATACTCAGAGATTACTCCCTGTGATATCTAAAACAATATTATTTCCAGTACTGGCAGAATGACCTCATCTGGTCACCTCACTCTAGGTTTCCACACTATTCTCTTTTGAAGCAGACAGATGAATTCATCATAAACTTGTAAAAAATGCATATCTAGAGCTTTTCTAATGTTTATGGCAGGCCTGAGGCCAAGAAACAATCACAGCACTTCCCCTCTTTTTACTGAAGCTAATAAACAATGGCTTCTTCCAGACCTACCATCTCCAGTCCTATTCATCACTGTGGGATGCCATTTTAATGGTTTAACAGCTCATTTACATTTCCCTTATTTTTCTTAAAGTACGCTAGCTGGCTAACCTCTGCTCTTCTAGTGTTCTCAGTTACAGTATATACATTTAATCAGTTACTACCTCCATGTATATTTCCTTTCTGTCCAGCAGGACCCACTGTTGATGCATTTTTCAACACTAGCAACTTTACAAATACATTTTGATATTCAAATGCAATACAGTTCTAATACATTTGTAACATAAGCATCTGTAGAAGTCAGTTTGATATTCAAATGCCGAACAGTTCTAATACATTTGTAATATAAGCATCTGTACAAATCAGTTTGATATTCAAATGCCATACATTTCCAATACATTTGTAACAGAATCTTGTACATATCAATTTGATATTAAAAGGATACCCTTCTTTACAAAACTCCAGCTAGCTATATTGGCACTAGCCCATATCATCACAGAGGGTATCCTCCATTCCTCCATGTGGGGGTTAAGACCTCAATCCACTGCTACCCCCATATAATAACTCTTACGACTTTTCAGACTCCAGTGTAATGTGTGACTAAAAGGTTCCAATCAGTTAAGTTGCATCTCAATGCTGCCATTAATATCACTGCAACTTTTGTGCACAAGTGCCATTTTTCAGATTGTTACCACATTTTTGTCTCATAAAGTGATCTTGTAATGACTCTACAAGTTAATCTTTTAAAAATAAAATTAAAATTGTTCCCAGTCATGTTTATGAGGTAGGTCATAAGGTGAGTACTGATTTCCTCACTTTCCTGCACTCTTCACAGGCTTATATGAAATCAGTAAAGATGTAGTGTGTAAATAAAAAAGTAGCAGAAAGCTCTAAAATTATGTTTTCATTTTCAAGTTACCCATGATTGTGCTACTTTTGGGTCCTAGCCATTTGTTTATATTTCTAAAACAAATGAACTTTTGTAGAGTGGTCATTGTTTTTTTGTATCTGCGGTGGTGGTGCTGCGGTAGCGTTGTCACCTCACAGTAAGACGCTGTCTGGTTTGATTCTCAGCTAGAGCGTCTTCTGCTTGGAGACATGCATGAATGGGCATACCTTCGTTGAAGGCTGTGCGTCAGGGCTGGCAACTCAGCACGTAAAAATCAGCTGCCAATCATTAGCGGACCGGAGTTCCGCTGTGGCAACCCCTAACCGGGAAAAGCCGAAAGATGCAACAAGACTGGTCATTGTTTTAACATTCTGTTTTATGCTATATAGCTGTCTGCTAGCATTTGTTTTAAATATTCCACACTTAAAATTGAAAAAAGGTATATTTGTTTCTATAGCAATCTATGGCACAATGACCTTAGTTTTACTT